>NC_133648.1:37723154-38023154 GCF_009905375.1 Apium graveolens
TCCTGTTCTTAAATCTATTTTGGAAAAATGTACAGCTCCTTTGAGTTGGCAAATAGGTCATCAATTCTGGGAAGAGGGTACATATTTTAATAGTCAGTTTATTCAGCTCCGATAGTCTATACATAACCTCATGTACCGTCCTTTTTTTGAGGAATAGTTGGCGCTCCCATGGCGACAACTGGGCCTTATATTCCATTATCTAATAATTCTTGCAGTGGAGAAGCTAGTTCTTTCATCTCAACTGGGGCTAACCTATATGGGGCCTTGGACACTGGTGACGTCCCTGGCGCTAACTCTATAGCGAACTCTTTTCTCGGTCAGGTGGTATCCTGGTAAGTTTTGGAAATACATTCTCGAATTCGTTACTACGGGTATATGCTGTATATTAGGGACTCCTTCTTGGTATCTATCACATAAGCCAAATAGGCCTCGTTACCTTTCCTGAACAATCTCTTTGCTGAAGCATGGTCAGAAATTTCTGGTTCTGTCGTTGACCTTTAAACACTACTTCTTTATTTGCATCTTATCTTAACTTTCTTCTGTTCAATCTATTTGCGCTCCGTTACTGGATAACCAATCCATTCCTAAGATCACATCAAATCTCCTAATGCGAATGGTATTAGGTCGACCTCGAAGATCTTCCCTTCTAATTTCAGCTTGCACTTAGGGTATACTTGATTTACAGGGATTATTTTTCATTTGCTATTTCCACTCGTAATACATGTTTTAACTTTCTAGCAAAATCTTGAGATATAAAAGACTTGGTTGCTCCAGATCAAATAGGACATTGCATGTTCGGAATTTAACAAAAGGGTACCTGTTATCACGTCAGTGTTTCGGACAGCATCCTGAACAGTCATGTTGAAGGTCCAAGCGGCTGGAGGTTGGTTGGATGCAGCTTTGCTCATTCCTGAGGCTGGGGGCTTCGACATTGGGTAATCTCTCTTCATGTGTCCTGCTTTCCCACATTGGAAACACGTTACTTTGGGTCGGGTGCAGCTGTTGGCAAGGTACCCGATTTGGTCACACAGGTAACATCTCAGAGGGGCTCTTGTCTGGGTACACACTCCAAGGTGCCTCTTCTTACAGGTTTGACACTCTGGTATTGGGGCACGTGGTTGGCTATGAAATGTTACCCTAGATTGTCCGCCGCCTTGGCCAACGCTCTCATCGGGGCCTTTCTGAATCCGGGGCCTCGTGCAGGTTGGGACACCGCTCCCTGACGAACCTGCTCGGAAGGCTCCTGTTCCGGTTCCTATTCCTTGACTTCCTATCTTCCTCTTCCTATTTTCCTTTTCTTTCACAATCTGTTCACTGCCAGCTTCAACAATCGAGGCTTTCTGTACTAAGGTGGCATAGTCTGTTAGCTCTAACACTGCTACTCGGTTCTGTATCCATTATTTCAGACCAAGCTGAAACCTTCGCGCTTTCTTTTATTCGGTATTCACAAACTCTGGCACAAATCTAGACAACTCAGTAAATTTGGCCTCATATTCTGTCACAGTCATCTTATCATGTTTCAACTCCAGAAACCTAATCTCCATCTGGGTTTCCATGAACCTAGGGAAGTACTTGTCTAAGAACAGTCGGGTAAATCTATCCCATGGGATCACATCATCAGTTTCTAGGTTTCGTTTGGACTCCCACCAATAGTTAGCTTCTCCTTTCAGCATGTAAGAAGCGAAAATGGTCTTATGTCGTTCCTCAACACCTAGTATCTCGAAGGATTTTTCTATTTCTTTGAGCCAGACCCGTGCTTCAACGGGGTCGGCAGATCCTAGGAACTCTGGGGGTTTGAGGGATTTGAAGGCTCTAAAGGCAGTAGTTGTAGTCTGTTGGGCAGTATGGGGCTGTGGTGGAATAGGCTGTTGGTTCAGATTTGCTCTCAGCAGTTCCATAAATTCATTCATGGGGTTCCCTCCCTGTTGGGTATCCTCAGCCTCTTCTTCTACATATTCTTCCTCATCATATTCATTATAGTCTAGGTCTTCTTCACTTTCCTCATTTACTACTGGGTCACCTCGTTGTTGGTTAACAGACTCTGCGGGTTGTGCCCTGGTTCCTCTTCTACGGGGTGGCATTGTTCTGAAAAAGAAAATTTGTCACATGATTATAACAGTTGGGTTATTTTATTCATATGTAAGCATGTCATTTATTATTTAACAGGTTTTTATAATATTGCAGTAATATAGACATCATTTCTTAATAACTACTTAGATATATTCATAAGATCTCCCATTTATATCTTGGGGATGAAATAACTAGCCGAGTTCATACATGCCTGATTACAATCTATCACTACTAGTTCTAAATACTGGAATGGAAATACAAAAGTCGTGCACCCTGAAAGGCTAGGAACGCTATCTACTACTAGCAATCCTATCAAAATTGGTGACAAGTCACTCAGCCTTCTTCAAGGTCTACATCCAGTCACTAATCTCTCAGTCACTATCACTGCGAGTGAGGTCACGTACCCTCCTCATCGCTCCTGCAATCATCATCTCTGTATCCACTACCGGGATGTATCCTCCCACTGATGTCATCCTCATCTGAACCCTGGTACGGAGCTCGATCCCATCGATCTCTCTGCGGGCTATGGCTGGGGAAGCAGCTCTGAAATCTCCTGGGTATCCTAGTCGGGTGGCTCTCTCAGCTGTCAGTGCCTGGCATAACTCAGCAATGCGAGCAGATGCCGCAGTGATCTCAGCGTTAAGTTGACCCACTATCCAGTCGTGTACGACTACATTCGGTCGTCGGTGGTGGTAGAGTTGAATCTGGGTCGCTAGAGGATATGTCATGGACCTCATGGAAGTGCGCCTCCTCATCATCGTCATCAGTATAGGACATAGGGCTCTGGATCCCTGGGGGTGGTGTAGGAGAGTGAATAGCCTGGTGTGGGTACATCTCTACATCTCTCCATACTACGCCATTAGCTACGGGGATAGGAAGTTCAGTCTCCTCCTCTAGGACATCCTCAGTAGGGTCATCGTCTGAATCATCAATGGGTGGGCTCTCTGGCTCAGGAATAAGGTCACACTTAGGAATCATGACATCATCAACAGGTTCAACCTCCCTCCTAGGCTCTACTGGTACCTGACACAATAGGCAAGGTATTACTAACTTAGAGTTGGAATTCCCTTAGGGGTAAAACAGTCAAGACTACCCGTGTAGCCTGACGACGAACTCGACTTGAGCTCTAATTGATTGTTTTATTATTCTTAGGTCTACATATTTTATATCCTATCGTTTCCAAGATTTGATAACCTAAGGCTCTGATACCATTTCTGTGGCGCCCCAAAACCCGGGGTCAGGAGTCTCGGAAGCCACGCCATCTAAACTCACACAACTCACACTACAATATGTAAATACTCACGCTTCACGACCCCACACTTATCACACACACACTTACAGGTTATTGTCTTGGAAACGAACCATCATTACTAGAGAAATTTTATTACAACCCAAATATAATTAGTCTTACCGGGGAGTGACCTTTAGGTAAGGTTAGTCCGCTGGCCAAATATACGTTTCTTATTTCTTATCTTACATAAACCATACTTATAAATAAGCCGAACTATAAACAACTGAAAACTAATCCAGCTTATTCTGACTACCTGAGGTACAACACCAAATAATCTACGGAACAGCTGGCCATTTCCTACCCGTTTCCTGGCTGTGGTTCTCATGGCAGGCATCTTGATTCACTGTTGTGTTGTGTCAATTTAAGAAAACAAGTGTGAGCTATAATGCTCAGCATAATAATGTACAGTATGAAAATGACTATAATAACATCATATATTATATATATGTTTTATTTGAAAATAGATTTCTTGGTGTCCTACACCTTCTTACGAAAACAATTCCTTAAGGGGTTTTATAACCAGCAAATACCTTAATAGTAATCCCAGCACCTAGGCTTGGTTTACGGTATTGCATATCAATTCCAATTGGAAGAGTTTGGACATCTCACTGGAGCCACCGCATACGATGATCAGTCGTACTACGGAAGTAACCTTCTTTACTAGTAAAAGGACGAAACCGTCATCTCTCGGGTATCACCCTGGCCGCATTCGGGCTACGTGTCCCATTTTCGGGTATGCACATACTTCAAAGTTCCTGAGTACACAGAGTACCTTCGCCTGCGGTACCTTTGGTAGCCCATCTAGCACACATAGTACCAGAGTCTACCCCTCCATTGTCCTTTCAAAAGAATTCTATCAATCTCGAGAACTCGAACCACATCGAAGTTTCCCAAGCATTTTGCTTGTTGATAGAATTAGTTTATCTCTTTAAAATATAAGTGTATATATATGTATATACGTACTTCCGAGAATTTCGGAGGAAGTACTAAGGATGTGAGTTGACCGTTGTCAACATATATTTAATATGGGGAAAAGTTTCTTCTCGAAACTATATTCAATATAAAAATAAGTCAGGATAATATTCACCGACGATCTGAAATTATTCGAATAATACTTCTAAATCAGAAAGTATATCAGGATCTATGAACTTTAAATCAATAACAATCCTTTAATAAATAATAATTAATTAGATAATAGTCTATGAATAATTCAATGATAATTGATATTAATCATACCTCGAATGAGTTTACTCTCTAAAAGATTTATTTAAATAATATTCCTCAACTAGTTTGTGTTTATATAATTAATAATCTATAATGATTAATCGGGTTTGAATAAATAAACGTTGAAGTATACTACTCCTATAATAAAGGAATACATATATAATTTACATCTGAATCAATAAAATATAGTTGAGGGAATATGCTCGTTGGGAAATTGTTTTAAAAGTTCGAGGTGTTTTAATGTTTCGTAAATGGACGATGAGTCCCTTTAAAACGTACTATTATGGACTTATATACGCCCTATAATATCTCCGGAATGATTCCCGGGTTTTATCTTAAATCCCGACCGACTTTCGGTCTTATATAATACGTCACGCCTTAAAGCGAAATAACATTTCACGATATATACTTATCGTACAACATCGCTATATTATGCGAAAATTCAACAACTACGTATCATGGCAAACATGGTATTTAAGCGATGATAGTAAAACAATAATTTCACAACACACGGTAAAAATGGAGTTGGGTTTGTAAACTTGCCTGGGTATCTCGAGGTGGAGGATGCTCTAGGTTCCGCTCGAAAATCTATAACCATAAACATATTTCATTTCGTTAGGTTCCGTCCTAACTTACGGTAACTCGTACTCATGTTGTAATAACCCCAATTTTTGGAATTTTTGAAACACGGATGAATAGTAACTTTTGCTGATGATGCTGATTAAGGAAAATTATCAGACCACGCTATATAGGAGTACTGTTATGGAAATTCTAAGATCGTTTTAGTATTTCATAAAGTAAATAAGTGTATGTAAAGATCGTCAGAATCCAAATTCGAACACTTTGATTTTTCCCGAAAATCCACTAGATACCGAAAGAATTGAGTATAAGGTAACTTCATTAAAAGGATTTAATTCAAGGATTATAAGAGAGGATCATAAAAAAAATATAAAATATTGAGAAAGGTTTAGGGGAACCCAAGTAATAAGATCCCGGGTATGATCCCTCAAACAATAAACGAGAATGAAAGTTAAGCGAACCGTATAACAGATCAGCGGTCATTAGCCAAGCAATTAGGGGTTAATCAAAGAGGTTAATGGACGATGATGTCATCACACCAACAAGAGGAAGACAAGTGTAACAAGAACATAAGCAGATGACATAAGCATGACCAAAAAGGGAAGGAAGTGTTGGTTGATTATAAGCCACAAAAATTTACCATGGTTGAAAGGTTAATTAATCGAAACAAAACAAAACAACCAATCCAAGGCAAAACAAATCACAAAACACAAATTAGAAGTTGACTTTTTCTTTCCAAGAACAAAAGCTCTCGGCCAAAACCAGAGCAGCAACTTCAAACTACCATATCTCCTTCAATACTCACTCAAATAGTATGTTCTATAGCTATTTGGAAAGGTATTGAGATGGCCTACAACTCTTATTCTCACAAGTCTCGTCCAAATAAGCATGGTAAGACCCTCGTTTTGACAGTTCTTTCAATCTGACTTGTAGAAACTTCAAAACCTAACTTTGTGTTCTTGATTTGTTTGGAAAGATCAAGCTTGTAGGAGGTTAGATTAAGGCTCTCTAAGGCTTCCTAGCAACTTAACACCTACCAAGGAAGGTATCAACTTCAAACCCTAGCTTTGATTTTATGATTCCATTAAGTTTTATTGAAGCATTGTTAGTATTAAGGCTTGATCTTTAATTATAAGTAGTTTTGGTGGATTTGTATTGGTTTTGAATATTGGGTCTTTGATTGGTTGGATAAATTGGTAAAATTTGGAGTTGGGGACTGAGTTTGTAGTATGATGGTGATGTCTAGAATGAAATCCCAGATTCGATTTCGATGTCGAGGGAGTTTCAAAGGTGATTGTGTATAAGCTCGAGCAAGAGCATGGGTCCATAGAATGATGGACAGAATAGCAAAAAAAAAAAATTAGGCATGAAATGCGATGCTATTATACTTGATGTTGATTTATATACATATATGTTTTGATTCTCCTATGATAAACCTCTATAGTTCAGAGGTAGATTCCAAGCCAGATATTTTGTGGCAGTATATTTTTTTATATATGTACAATTCTCTTCAATTCGTTTTTTCTCTCCTTTTCATTTCATGTAAGCTGAGAAGAACAACCCTTCCAGAAGGGGAGGTATTGCCGAATGACTATCTATCTATGTGATAGAAGCCTAGTAGGATACCACATGTTATTTAATTGCTTGTTAAGTACTAAAGGCTGGCCACCTTCTGTACTAACTATGCGATATAACAAGTGTTCATGATCATAGTGATCTCTCAATAAATTATTTTACTTCTATACGATGGATCAAGCTTTCAAAGATAGAAGCAGCTAGGAAGGAGTAGTATCATTACGGTGGTATTCCGAATCTAACGCGTTCGTGATACTAAGGTTGACGCAATTATTAAAAGGTTATAGAATGCTAACGAGCAAAAGTAACCAGTATTGTATTATGTACGGAAGATAGTAATGACTACGAACTGGAAAAGAATGGGTATTGAGAAGCAAAAGCTATAATGCTAGAAGCTATGATGAGAGTCTGTGCAATAGACTTGAGAGAAATTGGAACGATCACTTAACACAGATTGAGTTTCCTTACGATAATAGATCATATGTCAGTATTGAGATATCGCCTTATGAGATCCTTGAGGGAAGACAATGTCGATCTCCCTTATGTTAGGATGAAGTTGTAGAGTGCAAGATGCTCGGACCCGCAATAGTCCAAAGGACCAAGGATATAATAGATCTAATCAGAGGACGGCTGGTAATAGCCCAAGATGGACAAAAAGTATATTGATTTGACACGAAATGAAAAAGAGTAGGAAGTAGGGGACCTAGTGCTGTTATAGGAATTCCCTTGGAAAGGAGGGATGTGGTCCTGAAAGAAAGGAAAGCTAGGCCCACGAATTGTTGAACCCTTGGACATATTAAGTCATATTGGGAAGTTAACATATGAGCGCATACGCATGCAACCAAACGTAACCTATATGGAGCAACCGGGAAAGGTTATAGATTGAAAAGGAACACAAGTGCTTAGGAGAAGGGTTATCAATCTAGTCAGAGTTTGATGGTAGAACCACAATGTGGGAAAATTGACTTGAGAGTTAGAAAGTGCAATGCTAAGAAAGTATCCCTATTCATTTTTATCTGATTCCGGGACGGAATCCTTTTAGAAGGGGAGACTGTAATATCCCCAATTTTTGGAATTTTTGAAACACGGTATGAATAATAACTTTTGCTGATGATGCTGATTAAGAAAAATTATCAGACCACGCTATATAGAAGTACTGTTATGGAAATTCTAAGATCGTATTAGTATTCCATAAAGTAAATAAGTGTATGTAACGATCGTCAGAATCCAAATTCGTACACTTTGATTTTTCCTGAAAATCCACCAGATACCGAAAGAATTGAGTATAAGGTAATATGATTAAAAGGATTTAATTCAAGGATTATAAGAGAGAATCATAAAAGGAATATAAAATATTGAGAAAGGTTTAGGGGAACCCAAGTAATAAGATCTCGGGTATGATCCCTCAAACAATAAACGAGAACGAAAGTTAAGCGAACCGTATAACAGATCAGCGGTCATTAGCCAAGTAATTAGGGGTTAATTAAAGAGGTTAATGGACGATGGTGTCATCACACCAACAAGAGGAAGACAAGTGTAACAAGAAGACATAAGTAGATGACATAAGCATGACCAAAAAGGGAAGGGAGTGTTGGTTGATTATAAACCACACAAAATTTACCATGGTTAAAAGGTTAATTAATCAAAACAAAACAAAACAACCAATCCAAGGCAAAACAAATCACAAAACACAAATTAGAAGTTGACTTTTGCTTTCCAAGAACAAAAGCTCTCGGCCAAAACAAGAGCAGCAACTTCAAACTACCATATCTCCTTCAATACTCACTAAAATAGTATGTTCTATATCTCTTTGGAAAGGTATTGAGATGGCCTACAAACTTTGTTCACAAGTCTCATCCAAATAAGCATGGTAAGACCCTCGTTGTGACAGATCTTTCAATCTGACTTTTAGAAACTTCAAAACCTAACTTTGTGTTCTTGATTTCTTTGGAAAGATCAAGCTTGTAGGAGGTTAGATTAAGGCTCCCTAAGGCTTCCTAGCAACTTAACACCTACCAAGGAAGGTATCAACTTCAAACCCTAACTTTGATTTTATGATTCCATTAAGTTTTATTGAAGCATTGTTAGTATTAAGGCTTGATCTTTGATTATAAGTAGTTTTGGTGGATTTGTATTGGTTTTGAATATTGGGTCATTGATTGGTTGGATAAATTGGTAAAATTTGGAGTTGGGGACTGAGTTTGTATTATGATGGTTGAATATTGTTGTATTAGTGGTTGTGAGTGAATTGATGATAATTTAGAGTGTTAATTAAATTGGAAATCGCGTAAACATAAACGTCATAATGCCCGATTTTCCTTAACTGTTCTGTTCTTAACATCAGGACCCGTGAACTCACTGTTAGGTTTTTACCATTACCATGATTAGATAGTTCATGTTACGAGCTTCGTTTTGATATGTGGTTCACTTGAATCCGATGTACGGTTTAGGAGAAACGACCGTTTTAAGTAACGGCGTTTCGCGACCGAACCATTACCCCTCGCCTTACTTTGAAACCTTGGTTAAGGTCCTTAAATGACTAATTGGAGTATGAAACAATTATGTAAAGTGGATTAGACAGTTGGTAGGGTACTCGCGAAAGAATCGTCTTAAAATTCTTAATGGTTAATTTATTAAAAATGGTGGAGTCAAGGGTACTCGAACGACTTATGTGATTCATTAAGCGTAGAAGTGACCATAAGCGAACGTTAAAGTTCAATTGGTTAAAGTCTAGTTTCTTAAGAGACCGGGGTTTAATTCCGACTTATGTTGTTGTTCATAGGTTATCGGACCCACTCTAAGCTTAACTCTATCCGGTAACACTCAGGCAAGTTTTCTACCCGTTATACTGTTGTTGTGATGTATATATGTATATGCATTATCTTGTGATAGATGCATGTTGGTTAATTAGCAAATCTTGCGATATATTGGAGCATGATGATATGGTTTATATGCATGTCTGTTTCATAATCTTGATATGTAATTGTTGATTCAATTGCTTATAATTGCATAATACCTATGCTAGAGATAAGCAGTAGTTGCGTATACCCTTAGTATAGGGGACCTAAAGGCGAACATTTTCTAAAACCGGGAGTCGATGTTCTCGAGTATATTATATATATATTTATATATATAGATATATAGATATAGTTTTCAAAACTATTAATCGAATAATATTTATTCGATAACTTTATTTTTATTAATGAATATTACTTTGAATATTCATTCGAGGACTTATGACTCGGTTTATTTTATTTAATGAATATTACTTTGAATATTCATTCGAGGACTTATGACTTGGTTTATTTTATTTAATAAATATTACTTTGAATATTCATTCGAGAACTTATGACTCAGTTTATTTTATTTAATGAATATTACTTTGAATATTCATTCGAGGACTTATGACTCAGTTTATTTTATTTAATGAATATTACTTTGAATATTCATTCGAGGACTTATGACTCGGTTTATTTTATTTAATGAATATTTTTTGAATATTCGTTCGAGGACTTATGACTCCGCTTATTTTATTAAATAATATTCTTTATTTTATTAAAGAATAATATTTCGATAATCAAACTTATTTTCGATTATTCAAATAAAGATCGTACTTTCGTATAAGTATATCTTTGGTTATTTATTATTCATTTCAAGTATAAGTTTTAAAACTTCTACTTCAATTATTTTTATAAGGATTACCCGTATGGGAATATTATTTAAATAATAATATTCAGATATTTTCTAATATATCGGGACTGATTTATTTCATTAAATCAGCATTACTCCAAACATTCTCAAAAATATTTTCGAGTCTTCAAAATGATTTTAAAAGTTAGGGCGAATCCCAAAACTCGTTTTCAAATTTAAGATCTTCCTTTTGAAGGGGACTTGAATACTCGCTCAAAAATCTAAGGGATCCGGCCCTGTGGTGTATTTTATATTCGCAACGTGGTTGCTGTTTTGAGAAAACAATTTGATTACTTGCCCAATATTCGGGAAGTAAGTCCATCTAATTGAGTCGGCATAAGTGACAGGCCGGGGTACGGTCTATGAAGGTGTAAGAGGCTGGGTGACAGTCCATCCATGCGTGAGTGGCCGGGTAACGGTCTAGAGCGAGGTCCTAATGCGGCCAGGGTGATGACCGGCGAGGAATTCATCCATTCACGGTAGAAAAGGTTACTTAATGGGTATCTTTGCCTGATCAGCAAGATATCGGGTTTATGCCAAAATTCTTTTCTTTCCAAATTCATTGGATATTGCAACTCTGTTCATACTTTACATGACAGAGGTTTTCAGGAAATGTATGAGAGATATATATGGATATATATATCGTGACTTAATGAAGTATCTCGTAACTTCATTTCTTTTGAATGATATTATAAAGATTGAATCTATTCAAATCTTGTCTTGTAGTCTCATCTATGTGATGAACTTTTGAAACTAATTATAACTTGAACGGTGGTAGTTCAAGTAGTATTCGGAAAAGATATAAGTATATTGGAGTATCTTTTAACTTCATCTTTTAAACTTATATCTAGTAAATGATTATCTTATGCATGTCAAAGATTTTCAGAAAAACGTTGAGACAAGGTTAGATATATGAGATCACCTTGCAACAATATTCTTATACAGTTATAAACTGGAACTCTGTGTTTATTATGCATGGAAGAGGACTTCCAAGATTTTGAAAAGTATATGTACATATATACTGAATATTTTGCGACTTGGTCGCGTTAAGAGATCAAACTTGGTTCATTTCTTCTTGACCCAGACTTTCATGAGTACTATGAGAATGCTCATATATTGTTAATTATTATACATATTATTTCGGTGGGCTTGTTGCTCACCCTTTCTTTCTTCTTTCATCACACAACAACAGACAGACAAGATGAACAGGATCAAGCTCCCAATTCGCGAGCGGATAGGAAATGTTCCGCAGTTTCCTGTAGGCGTTGATGCCATTGTAGCTGAGGTAGGATCTACCAATAGGCTAGGCTTTCAACTTTTGATGTACCAGACTTATGTATATTTATGAATTGTAATAATGGCAAGGAATATGTAAATTATTCAGAAACCCTTTTTAAGGTGAAACGGTTTATAATTGTGGAATAAAATGACTTGTGTTATTTTTGGTATTCATCTCTGAAACTATAACTTGTGGTGTGTGTGTGTATATTGTGGGGTCACAGTACGCAGTAGTTGGTTGATTATTAAGATTAAGTATTATTAAGGGAAATGGAACTCGTGACAACCCGGATCCCCGACCCCGGATTTGGGGGTGTTACAGAAATGGTATCAGAGCTAAGCGTTATAAACCTCAGAGATGATATGACGTTAAAATAATAAGTTCACTAAGATAATAAGAACTCTTGCGAAGTTCATAGTCGGACTACCTAACGTAGTACTGACAGTTAAAACCCTTATGGGAACCCTTATAAATATCATGATAGAAGCGTAGTTCGTTATCGTATATGGTAGTGGGACTCCAAACCCTGAGGTTGAGGAGCAACAACGCGATGATGTTTTATTACTTATTGGAGATCAGATTATGGATCCGATAGAGCGTCCTAACGCGGGACTGGATGATGTTTATATTGAGGATGTAGCGGTTGAGGATGTTGTCCTAGAAGGGATTGTTGCTGAGAAGAATCCTGTGGAGGATCTTGACAAGAATGAATAAAGGACCACTGAGGAATTGATGGCCATGGTTAGGGAAACTACCAGAGGTAGGATTGGCCGGTCACTACCGGAGGTTCGTTCAAGTTTGTAAATATAGTAGCCCATTTAACGCGGCTTACTCGTAAGACTGAGAAGTTTGAATGGACAGAGAAATGTGAGAACAACTTTCAAGAACTGAAGCAAAGATTGGTGACGACCCCTATGTTGGCATTGCCGGATGGAAAAAGGAGATTTTGTTAATTGTATTGACACATCGCATAAGGAATTATGGTGCTCTTATACAGCACAACAAGGTAATCGCGTACGCGTCAAGACAATTAAGGGAATATAAAATTCGATATCCCCACCCATGAGCTTGGGCTCGTGGCAATAGCTTTGCCCTAAAGATTGGAGGCACTACTTGTATGGAGAGAAGTGCGAGATTTACACAAGCCATAAGTGCTCTAGTGCATTTTCACGCAGAAAGAGCTCAACATGCGCCAGAGGAGGTGGTTAGAGCTAATCAAGAATTATGATTGGGAGATTCTTTATCATTCAGGGAAAGCCAATGTGGTGGCTGATGCCCTTAGTAAAAAGGAGAGACTCAAGATGATAATGTCTTTGGGAGAGTTTATAAGAGATTTTGAGAAAATGGAAATTGAAGTGAAGGTAACCGGAGCCGGTACCGAAAAGCTGTTTGAGATTGCAATACAGCCCGAATTATTGGAAAAGAACATATTGTGCCAGAAAAAGTGATGAATGAAGGCAGAGAGCCAACAAATAGATAAGAGATTAATACCGAGAAAGATGATAAGGGAATAATGAGGTATTCCTACAGAATTTGGGTTCCAAATCTTCAAGAGCTTAAAGATGAGATCTTAGATGAAAGCTAGTTTGAGGAATAAGATTTATAGCAAACCCTGAACGTGATAGTCAGGGAGATCGCCATCAAGATAGAAGGAACCCATAACATAATGATGTGGAAAATGAGGATTTAAAACATGTAGGATGACCCCAATTATGGGGAGGAGGAGGGAATGTTCAGACTAAGGAAACAGAAGTCGAGTAAGGAAAGGAGACCCGAGACGGTACTCCTATACGACAATTTATGGACCTTTCTAGACAGAACTTAGACTATTATCCACAACCACCACCCTGAGGAAACAGTGCGGTGGGAAATTCTTTCAGGACCTTTAAGTCGCTAAGCTCTCAGAGTTCCAAGGAACAGTTTGACCCAGTCGAGGCAAGAGCCTGGCTAAAGGAAATATAGGAATCATTTCAGATTCTAAATGATGGACGAATCACAAAAGACTGTTTTTGTCACTTACCTTCCTAAGAGAGAGGCCACCCGCTGGTGAAAGACCAAGAAAGGCACGGAGCCAGAGGTTATGATAAACTGATTAAAGTTCAGTCAATTGTTTTTGAGAAAGTAATTCCCAAGATTATGGAGACACTGTAAAAGCTTTAGAGCCAGAACAAAGGCGGACGAGTATGATGAATTATGAAGCTAAGTTGTAAAAGTTGTCAAGATTCGTTCTGATGACAATAATCCCAGAACGACGTGATGTTTGAAGTCAATGAGTAGTGGGTTCATGAAATGATTGTAATAGAAAAGAAAATAAAAAGAAACTGAAGTGGAAAGGAATATAAAGGCAATAGAGTCGGAGGAATGATAAGGGAGTTAGATATGAGGAAACCCTAAAGACTCGTACCAATAGAAATAGAAAAGTATGTAATCGTCAGGATGAGAGTGATTTACCATGAGTTAAAGCTGATGGATGAAGGCATGAAAGATACATATATTTTATCCCCTTTAAGTTGGGAGGATTCGAGGAAACCTTGAGATAGTCCGAAGGATAAACAAGGAGACGCGGATAGACTGAGGAGACAAGAAAGTAAGAAATTAGGAAAATTGGATGAAGGAAGTGACCTTCAAGAAAGTGAAGTGTAAGACCGGGGGCATGATACCCAGAAAGGGAGACGCCAGGTATGAAAGATATCCCAATATTGAGATGACTCTTGAGATAAACAACAAAAGTAAATAAGGATTTATTAAGAAGAAGTTCACGGTGAACACGACCAATATCTTCTAGAACATCCCTGTTATCATTACCAAATCAGGCAAGAAAAGTGGATAACCATTGTTATCTTTTGGAGGCCATATGGATTGAACTTATTTTGAATAAGGATGCTATCGTGAAATTGGTATAGACTATCGAGGTGGGAATGATCGAATAAGATAATCTATCAAGGATATATGACTTGATTTATCCATGGAAGGATGCAAGTACCTTTTTAAAGGTGGAATTGAGGATATAACTTCGATAACTTGAGATGAACCCTAGGGGAATGCATAAAGGTTGGCATTTCACCCTTAATAGGGATATTATGAGTTTGGGTAGTATGGAATGAAGGACTAAAGTAACAACAACCTTTAAAGATCAGTAGAGAAATTTTTCAGAAGTAAATAGACAATGGTTCTAGTATTAGTAAATGGTATTTTGATATGCCCTGTATCTAGGGAATACAGGAGGAACGATTCAAGGATAACCTTAGAGGTTTTATAAGGAGAAAGGTATTATTCGAAGTTCTCAAGAATAGAAATTTGATAAAGGAAAAATGGCGTAATTATAATAATGCCAGGTGGGCACGTGTTAAACCATAAGAAGTATAGATCAACCCAATGAAGGTCGAGATTGGTGAAAACGAGAAGGACCCAAGATAAGAGACGTCCTAAGTACGATCGAGAGTCAGTCGTGACAATGTTCACATCTAAAGACTAAGGCAATGACTTATGGAAAAATGGTGATTTTTTTTCTTTTCTCACCAGGATTAAGAAAAGCATTTTCACATAAGCAGTGATTGAAATGAGGTAGAAAAATTTAGTTGGAGGTGGTTAAAATGACATTGATTGTAAGGAAATTTTACTATCAGGAAAGGCCAAAGAGGTGGCCGACACTTTAAATGTAAGAGGATAATTATAGGCGCTCGTGCCAGAGGAATACAGTGATGATGGTTGAAGTCGTGAAGGTTGTATTATGGTTTGGAAGATTGACATTCCTTCTGATGACTTTGCAATACCCAACCATAATAGTAGTTTGGTAAAGGTTTAATTCGTGTAATCGCCATAAGCGGGCTATCTATCTTAGAAGGTACTATCTTGAGATAAGCCAGGACCATGTTACGAAATGACTAAATGAACCTTTGAGATGCTTGTCTCCCAATAAAGACATATGGTTAATAATGGTACTAACCTACTATCATTGCTTTGATTGAAACTCTTCTGCAATTTTATCTGCTTCATGTCATGAAAGTACGCCAGGAGCTAGAGTGTTCTTCATGAATTATGAATGGTGATTATGTTAACTCCTTAGAAGAATTCGATACGACAGGTATGGACTCCGTATGGTTAGCTATTAAGATTTCAAGGAAAACGAATGACTACCGTAGGTCCGTGGTGCACTATAGTAATGCATCAACGATTCTTTGAATAATGAGCCGATTACAACCGTGAGAGTTGTATGGTAATGAATGTTGAGATTAAGTACCACTAATCGAGTCGTGGTGGTGTATAAGTTATCATTGATAGGCTAATTAAGTCGATTATCTACTTATTGAATACTTATTCCTTCTTATCAATAGAGAGTAGTATTACTATACGAGGAAGGTTGCGGTGCAAGCATAGAATTCTAATAATGATGATGTCTAGAATGAAATCCCAGATTCGATTTCGATGTCGAGGGAGTTTCAAAGGTGATTGTGTATAAGCTCGAGCAAGAGCATGGATCCATAGAATGATGGACATAATAGCAAAAAAATAAAATTTAGGCATGTGAAATGCGATGATATTATACTTGATGTTGATTTATATACATATATGTTTTGATTCTCCTATGATAAATCTCTATAGTTCAGAGGTAGATTCCAAGCCAGATATTTTGTGGCAGTATATTTTTTATATATATATACAATTCTCTTCAATTCGTTATTTTCTCTCCTTATCATTTCATGTAAGCTGAGAAGAACAACCCTTCCAGAAGGGGAGGTATTGCCGAATGACTATATATCTATGTGATAGAAGCCTAGTAGGATACCATATGTTGTTTAATTGCTTGTCAAGTACTAAAGGCTGGCCACCTTCTGTACTAACTATGCGATATAACAAGTGTTCATGATCATAGTGATCTCTCAATAAATTCTTTTACTTCTATACGATGGATCAAGCTTTCAAAGATAAAAGCAGCTAGGAAGGAGTAGTATCAGTGTGGTGGTATTCCGAATCTAACGTATTCGTGATACTAAGGTTGACGCAATTATTAAAAGGTTATACAATGCTAACGAGCAAAAGTGTAACCAGTATAGTATTATGTACGGAAGATAGTAATGACTACGAACTGGAAAAGAATGGGTATTGAGAAGCAAAAGCTATAATGCTAGAAGCTATGATGAGAGTCTGTGCAATAGACTTGAGAGAAATTGGAACGATCACTTAACACAGATTGAGTTTCCTTATGATAATAGATCATATGTCAGTATTGAGATATCACCTTATGAGATCCTTGAGGGAAGACAATGTCGATCTCCCTTATGTTAGGATGAAGTTGTAGAGCGCAAGATGTTCGGACCCGCAGTAGTCCAAAGGACCAAGGATATAATAGATCTAATCAGAGGACGGCTGGTAATAGCCCAAGATGGACATAAGAAGTATATTGATTTGACACGAAATGAAAAAGAGTAGGAAGTAGGGGACCTAGTGTTGTTATAGGTATTCCCTTGGAAAGGAGGGATGTGGTCCGGAAAGAAAGGAAAGCTAGGCCCACGAATTGTTAGACCCTTGGACATATTAAGTCATATTGGGAAGTTAACATATGAGCGCATAGGCATGCAACAAAACGTAACCTATATGGAGCAACCGGGAAAGGTTATAGATTGAAAAGGAACAAGTGCTTAGGAGAAGGGTTATCAAACTAGTCAGTGTTTGATGGTAGAACCACAATGTGGGAAAATTGACTTGAGAGTTAGAAAGTGCAATGCTAAGAAAGTATCCCTATTCATTTTTATCTGATTCCGGGACGGAATCCTTTTAAGGAGGGGAGACTGTAAGAACCCCAATTTTTGGAATGTTTGAAACACGGATGAATAGTAACTTTTGCTGATGATGCTAATTAAGGAAAATTATCAGACCACGCTATATAGGAGTACTGTTATGGAAATTCTAAGATCGTATTAGTATTCCATAAAATAAATAAGTGTATGTAAAGATCGTCAGAATCCAAATTCGAACACTTTAATTTTTCCCGAAAATCCACCAGATACCGAAAGAATTGAGTATAAGGTAACATGATTAAAAGGATTTAATTCAAGGATTATAAGAGAGGATCATAAAAGGAATATAAAATATTGAGAAAGGTTTAGGGGAACCCAAGTAATAAGATCTCGGGTATGATCCCTCAAACAATAAACGAGAACGAAAGTTAAGCGAACCGTATAACAGATCAGGTGTCATTAGCCAAGTAATTAGGGGTTAATCAAAGAGGTTAATGGACGATGATGTCATCACACCAACAAGAGGAAGACAAGTGTAACAAGATGACATAAGCAGATGACATAAGCATGACCAAAATGAGAAGGAAGTGTTGGTTGATTATAAACCACATAAAATTTACCATGATTAAAAGGTTAATTAATCAAAACAAAACAAAACAACCAATCCAAGGCAAAACAAATCACAAAACACAAATTAGAAGTTGACTTTTGCTTTCCAAGAACAAAAGCTCTCGGCCAAAACAAGAGCAGCAACTTCAAACTATCATATCTCCTTCAATACTCACTCAAATAGTATGTTCTATATCTCTTTGGAAAGGTATTGAGATGACCTACAACTCTTGTTCACAAGTCTTGTCCAAATAAGCATGGTAAGACCCTCGTTTTGACAGTTCTTTCAATCTGACTTTTAGAAATTTCAAAACCTAACTTTGTGTTCTTCATTTCTTTGGAAAGATCAAGCTTGTAGGAGGTTAGATTAAGGCTCCCTTAGGCTTCCTAGCAACTTAACACCTACCAAGGAAGGTATCAACTTCAAACCCTAACTTTGATTTTATGATTCCATTAAGTTTTATTGAAGCATTGTTAGTATTAAGGCTTGATCTTTGATTATAAGTAGTTTTGGTGGATTTGTATTGGTTTTGAATATTGGGTCTTTGATTGGTTGGATAAATTGGTAAAATTTGGAGTTGGGGACTGAGTTTGTGGTATGATGGTTTAATATTGTTGTATTGGTGGTTGTGAGTGAATTGATGATAATTTAGAGTGGTAATTAAATTGGAAATCGCGTAAACATAAACGTCATAATGCCCGATTTTCCTTAACTGTTCTGTTCTTAACATCAGGACCCTTAAACTCACTGTTAGGTTTTGACCATTACCATGGTTAGATAGTTCATGTTACGAGCTTCATTTTAATATGTGGTTCGCTTAAATCCGATGTATGGTTTAGGAGAAACGACCGTTTTAAGTAACGACGTTTCGCGACCGAACCATTACCCCTCGCCTTACTTTGAAACCTTGGTTAAGGTCCTTAAATGACTAATTGGAGTATGAAACAATTATATAAAGTGGATTAGACAGTTGGTAGGGTACTCGCGGAAGAATCGTCTTAAAATTCTTAATGGTTAATTTATTAAAAATGGTGGAGTCAAGGGTACTCGAACGATTTATGTGATTCGTTAAGCGTAGAAGTGACCATAAGCGAACGTTAAGGTTCAATTGGTTAAAGTCTAGTTTCTTAAGAGACCGGGGTTTAATTCCGACTTATGTTGTTGTTCATAGGTTATCGGACCCACTCTAAGCTTAAGTCTATCCGGGAACACTCAGACAAGTTTTCTACCCGTTATACTGTTGTTGTGATGTATATATATATATGCATTATCTTATGATAGATGCATGTTGGTTAATTAGCAAATCTTGCGATATATTGGAGCATGATGATATGGTTTATATGCATGTCTGTTTCATAATCTTGATATGTAATTGTTGATTCAATTGCTTATAATTGCATAATACCTATGCTAGAGATAAGCAGTAGTTGCGTATACCCTTAGTATAGGGGACCTAAAGGCGAACATTTTCTAAAATCGGGAGTCGATGTTCCCGAGTATATTATATATATATATTTATATATATAGATATATAGATATAGTTTTCAAAACTATTAATCGAATAAGATTTATTCGATAACTTTATTTTTATTAATGAATATTACTTTGAATATTCATTCGAGGACTTATGACTCGGTTTATTTTATTTAATGAATATTACTTTGAATATTCATTCGAGGACTTATGACTCAGTTTATTTTATTTAATAAATATTACTTTGAATATTCATTCGAGAACTTATGACTCGGTTTATTTTATTTAATGAATATTACTTTGAATATTCATTCGAGGACTTATGACTCAGTTTATTTTATTTAATGAATATTACTTTGAATATTCATTCGAGGACTTATGACTCGGTTTATTTTATTTAATGAATATTTTTTGAATATTCGTTCGAGGACTTATGACTCCGCTTATTTTATTAAATAATATTCTTTATTTTATTAAAGAATAATGTTTCGATAATCAAACTTATTTTCGATTATTCAAATAAAGATCGTACTTTCGTATAAGTATATCTTTGGTTATTTATTATTCATTTCAAGTGTAAGTTTTAAAACTTCTACTTCAATTATTTTTATAAGGATTATCCTTATGGGAATATTATTTAAATAATAATATTCAGATATTTTCTAATATATCGGGACTGATTTATTTCATTAAATCAGCATTACTCCAAACATTCTCAAAAATGTTTTCGAGTCTTCAAAATGATTTTAAAAGTTAGGGTGGATCCCAAAACTCGTTTTCAAATTTAAGATCTTCCTCTTGAAGGGGACTTGAATACTCGCTGAAAAATCTAAGGGATCCGGCCCTGCGGTGTATTTTATATTCGCAACGTGGTTGCTATTTTGAGAAAACAATTTGATTACTTGCCCAATATTCGGGAAGTAAGTCCATCTAATTGAGTCGGCATAAGCGACAGGCCGGGGTACGGTCTATGAAGGTGTAAGAGGCTGGGTGACAGTCCATCCACGCGTGAGTGGCCGGGTAACGGTCTAGCGCGAGGTCCTAATGCGGCCAGGGTGATGACCGGTGAGGAATTCATCCATCTACGGTAGAAAAGGTTACTTAATGGGTATGTTTGCCTGATCAGCAAGATATCGGGTTTATGCCAAAATTCTTTTCTTTCCAAATTCATTGGATATTGCAACTCTGTTCATACTTTACATGACAGAGGTTTTCAGGAAATGTATGAGAGATATATATGGATATATATATCGTGACTTAATGAAGTATCTCGTAACTTCATTTCTTTTGAATGATTTTGTAAAGATTGAATCTATTCAAATCTTGTCTTGTAGTCTCATTTATGTGATGAACTTTTGAAACTAATTATAACTTGAACGGTGGTAGTTCAAGTAGTATTCGGAAAAGATATAAGTATATTGGAGTATCTTTTAACTTCATCTTTTAAACTTATATCTAGTAAATGATTATCTTATGCATGTCAAAGATTTTTAGAAAAACGTTGAGATAAGGTTAGATATATGAGATCAGCTTGTAACAATATTCTTATACAGTTATAAACTGGAACTCTGTGTTTATTATGCATGGAAGAGGACTTCCAAGATTTTGAAAAGTATATGTACATATATACTGAATATTTTGCGACTTGGTCGCGTTAAGAGATCAAACTTGGTTCATTTCTTCTTGACCAAGACTTTCATGAGTACTATGAGAATGCTCATATATTTTTAATTATTATACATATTATTTCGGTGGGCTTGTTGCTCACCCTTGCTTTCTTCTTTCATCAAACAACAACAGATAGACAAGATGAACAGGATCAAGCTCCCAATTCGCGAGCGGATAGGAAATGTTCCGCAGTTTCCTGTAGGCGTTGATGCCGTTGTAGCTGAGGTAGGATCTACCAATAGGCTAAGCTTTCAACTTTTGATGTACCAGACTTATGTATATTTATGAATTGTAATAATGGCAAGGAATATGTAAATTATTCAGAAACCCGTTTTAAGGTGAAACGGTTTATAATTGTGGAATAAAATGACTTGTGTTATTTTTGGTATTCATCTCTGAGACTATAACTTGTGGTGTGTGTGTGTATATTGTGGGGTCATAGTACGCAGTAGTTGGTTGATTATTAAGATTAAGTATTATTAAGGGAAATGGAACTCGTGATAACCCGGATCCCCGACCCCGGATTTAGGGGTTATAACAGATTCAAAGAAAAGTCAACTTCGGACAAATTAAAACAGGATAAACCAACTGTGGTAAATGTTGGCTTAATGACAAAGAAGCAGCTTAAGTATGAGCTGAAAGAGATTAGAAAAGTGAACAAGGTAAAGAAATCTAGGAAAAATAGGAATGGAAAGGAAGGTTTGAATACAAGCAATAATTATATGCCGGTTCCTAATGCTCCTAGAAAGAAATGCTATAATTGTGGAAACTCTAACCAACTTGCTTCTTTTTGCAGGAAAAATAAAGATATAAACTCTTTACCTTCTAGATCAAGAGTTAAGAGTCAGTCTGTTAGCTTTAAACCACAAAATCCTTATTTTCATTTATACTTGTAAGGAATATCATAGTTTGTACTATGATTATTATCAAATAAAACCTTCTTTAAAGAAAATTAGTGTAATTTCTTCTAGTGTAAATTCTGATGCAAAGTCTGATATAAAGTATGATAAAAAGCATGTTAGCATAAACTCTGAAACTAAATCCGCTGCAAATGCTAACAAACTTAAAAAGGCCAAAGGATCCAAGCAAGCCTGGGTCCTTAAAACTAACCAATAGTGGTCTTTGTGATTGCAGGGCAACAGGAAAAACATCCTAGTTCTGGGCAGTGGATGTTCAGGACATATGACTGGAAATAAAGCCCTGCTATCAGACTTTGTGGAGAAAGCTAGGCCAGGAGTTTCTTATGGAGATGGCAACATGGGAAAGACTCTGGGATATGGCAATATCAATCTAGGGAATGTCATAATTGAATCAGTAGCTCTTGTCTCAGGACTCAAACACAATCTGCTAAGTGTGAGTCAAATCTGTGACAGAGGTTATCATGTGGAATTCTTTGAAGAACACTCTGAAGTTGTAAGTAATTCTACAAGCAAAGTGGTTCTGAAAGGTTACAGACATGGTAACATATATGAAGCCAGACTTTCAACAAATTCTGATGGTTCTGCAATTTGTCTGTTAAGCAGAGCATCAATTGAAGAAAGCTGGAATTGGCACAAGAGACTCTCTCATTTAAATTTCAATAACATAAATGAGCTAGTAAAGAATGATCTTGTGAGAGGACTGCCAATCAGTATTTGCTCCTGATGGTCTTTTTGACTCATGTCAAAAAGAAAAACAAAGAAAATCTTCATTCAAGAGCAAAACCGAATCTCTAATTCTTGAGCCTTATCACTTACTGTATGTTGATTTATTTGGTCCAGTCAATGTCATGTCCATTGCAAAGAAGAAATATGCTATGGTTATAGTGGATGAGTTCACAAGATACACTTGGGTGTATTTCTTGCATAAGAAGAATGAAACTACATCTACTCTAACTGATCATGTCAGACAACTAGATAGATTAGTCAAAGATTCTGTTAAAATAATAAGAAGTGATAATGGCTCTGAGTTCAAGAATTCAATCATGGAAAAGTTTTGCAAAGAGCAAGGAATAAAGCAGGAATTTTCTGCACCTGGAACTCCACAGCAGAATGGAGTTGTAGAAAGAAAGAACATGACTCTTATTGAAGTTGCACGAACTATGCTTGATGAAGCAAAGCTACCAACCTATTTTTGGGCTGAAGCTGTGCAGACTGCTTATTTTACACAGAATGCTACACTCATAAACAAGCATGGAAAAACACCATATAAGATGGTGAAGAAAAAGAAGCCAAATCTGAAATACTTTCATGTATTTGGATGCAAGTGTTTTGTTTTTAAGACTCATCCTGAACAGCTGTCAAAATTTGATCTTAAAGCCGATGAAGGAATTTTTGTTGGATATCCACTTTTCACAAAAGCCTTCAGAGTCTACAATTTAAGAACAAGGGTTGTTATGGAATCTATCAATGTATCTTTTGATGATAAAAAGATTACTGGACTTGAAGATTTCAATGATCATGATCAGCTGAGATTTGAAAATGAAGATGTAAATTCTGATGACCTAAATCCTGATCCTGTAAGTTCTGACGGGTTAAATTCTGATGTCATTGAAACATTTTTATAACTACTTCAAATTAAAATTCACCTTTTCATGGGGAGAAAGTTGTTGATCATACCACATCTCAAGACTCTCAAGAAGCATCAAAATCAGTTACTGGCTCTTCAAGTTCTGATTCATCAAGTTCTGATGAGCCAAATTCTGATAATTCTGGAAACTCTGATTCTTCAATTCCTGAAGGATCCAACTCAAATTCTGAAATTTCAGAGAGCATAACTTCAGGGGGAGCATCAAAAAATGCTGATGGACACAGCATGGATCATGGGGGAGGATCCAGTTCTAGAGAATAACTTCCATCTGCAAGGAAGTGGACTAAATCCCACACACCTGACTTAATAATTGGAGATCCTGAAGCAGGTGTCAGAAATAGAACAACAACATCAAATGAATGTCTCTATCATTCCTTTGTATCTCAGACTAAACCAAAAAAAGTGGAAGAAACTCTTCAAGATGCTGATTGGGTGCAAGCAATGCATGAAGAGTTAAATGAATTTGAAAGAAATAAAGTCTGGACCCTAGTGCCAAGACCAAAGAACAGATCAATTGTTGGCACAAAATGGGTGTTCAGAAACAAAACTTACAGTGATGGCATAATTACAAGAAGCAAAGCAAGGCTGGTTGCTAAAGGTTACTCTCAACATGAGGGTATTGATTATGATGAAACATTTGCTCCAGTTGCTAGATTGGAAGCCATAAGAATCTTTTTGGCTTATGTTGCTCACAAGAAGTTTAAAGTCTTTCATATGGATGTGAAAAGTGCTTTTCTCAATAGAGAATTGGAAGAAGAGGTAAATGTTGAACAACCTCCAGGCTTTGTAGAACCAAAATTTCCAAATCATCTCTACAGGCTTGACAAAGCACTTTATGGCCTTAAGCAAGCTCCAAGAGCATGGTATGAGACTTTAGCTCAATTCCTTCTGGAAAGTGGATTTACCAGAGGCACAATTGATAAAACTCTGTTCTACCTCAACCATGGAAAATACTTACTTTTGGTACAGATATATGTTGATGTTATCATTTTTGGCTCTACAAATACAAAACTTTGTGAAAGCTTTTCCAAGATAATGCAGTCAAGATATCAAATGAGTATTATGGGAGAGTTGAGCTATTTTCTGGGACTTCAAGTCAAGAAAAATGAAGAAGGTACTTTCATAAATCAATCCAAGTACACCAGAAATTTACTCAAGAAATTTGGAATGCAAGACAATTCAACTGCATCCACTCCCATGGCCACTGCCACCAAGTTAGATAAAGATACTAGAGCATCAGTAGATATTACTAACTACA
Source organism: Apium graveolens (assembly GCF_009905375.1). Lineage (NCBI taxonomy): Eukaryota > Viridiplantae > Streptophyta > Magnoliopsida > Apiales > Apiaceae > Apium > Apium graveolens. The sequence continues at coordinate 37,748,178 of NC_133648.1, forward strand.
GAGGTATGATTGGCTCTTTACTCTATTTAACTGCAAGTAGACCTGATATCATGTATGTTACCTGTCTTTGTGCAATATTTCAGGCTGATCCAAGAGAACATCATCTAATAGCCGTGTAAAGAATTTTCAAGTGCCTTAAGGGTACAGCTGATCTAGGATTGTGGTATCCTAGGGAATCAGATTTTAAGCTAATAGGTTACTCAGATGTAGATTTTGCAGGATGCAAAATAGACAGGAAAAGCACTAGTGAAAGCTGCCAATTTCTTGGAGGCAGATTGGTTTCTTGGTTTAGCAAGAAACAGAAATCAATTTCCACATCAACTATAGAAGCAGAATATATTGCTGCAGGAAGCTGTTGTGCACAGATTCTTTGGATGAAGAATCAGTTACTGGACTATAGGTTAGAATTTTCTAAAATAATCATTTACTGTGATAATCAAAGTGCTATTTCTATGACAGTTAATCCAGTTCAACACTCAATGACAAAGCACATCAGCATTAGGTACCATTTCCTAAGGGAACATGTGATGGAATATACAGTAGAATTGTATTTTGTTCCAACAGATCAACAACTAGCATATATCTTCACAAAACCACTATGTGAAGCTACTTTTACAAGAGTGGTAAATAAACTTGTAATGGTTTCAGGTTCTTTCTCAAAATCTGTTTAGTTGATTGTTTTCATGCATCAGACTCTATGAACAGTGTTTACATATTTTCTTATCTCTATGTAATCTGGGCTTAAATTGTAACATATTAAATACTGATTGTTATCTAATATGATTCTATTAACTCTAATAGTGTTTTGAATATTCTGTGGCTATTCACTCCAATGAGGATTTTTTGTTAGATGCTGACTTAGTAGTCTTTAACAAACTGCGTATCCCATGTTTGAATTAGTTATTTATGTGGAAATCAATAACACAAGCAAATTCTAATTTTGATCAGAGTCAAATTTACTTTGTGTATCTTATTACTAAGGCACAAACTAGATTATTGCTTCTTATCTGTCAAGTTCTGATATCAGTAAATCTTAAGGATGAACTACATGCTTGATATGCCCCACTTATCTGAAGAAAACAAAAGAAAAGAAAAATTGAAATCAGGTACTTCTTTGAGATCTAGAGTAATTTATGTGAGAGGGAAGATCCAAGTGCATTGCTGGTATTAAGTTATATGCATTAGAAAAGCAAATTGATTTTTCTTGGTGACTTTTCACATTCTCTGATTACTGGAGAAATAATCTGATAACAACATAAATTCTGATGGCAGTTGTAACTCATTTACACTGAGAAGCCACTGTCTAAAGAATTTCAAAAGATGCATAAAACGAGCACAAACAGTGATGTGCATTCTTGCATAACTTTATTCTAGAGTAGACTTCACAATTCAAGACAGATTTTAAGCACTTTTCTTAGTTATGCCTTATTTCTAAGATATACTGAAGTTTATCAGACTTTAATCTTTATCTGATCATTTGCACATACCCACACTATAACTCCATATGAATGATGAAAATTACTGTGGTGATTAAGTTATTTCTGACAAACAGTTAAATATTATTTACATCAATTCTGAGGACAAGTTCTGATGAAAGTTCTGATGATGAAACTCTGAAGAAATCAGTCAGTATTTGTGTGAAGAAACACAGAAACAGTCATTCATTTTTTTTTGAGTACAGGAGCCATGTTTTGATGACCGTTAAATTCTGATAATAGTCAAGTTCTGATGCAAATCCCGATGCTTACGTGGCATTATTTATTTACTTGACTTATTTGTAGTTTTTACTGTAACGGTCATATTATCAGAAAATATTTAAGTGAGATAAAAACATTGCTAATTATTTGGTTAATGGGTTGCGTGTTTGTTTTGGTAACCGCATGCGAGCAATAATTACTGCATGTTTACCGTGCCCACTAATAATGTTTTGACTGTTTACATGCTGCCAGGTGTAAGATGTCTGTTCTGCTTCACAAATATAGCAGTTGTCACGTGGAGACTATAAATAGCAGAGTTAAAATATTTTACAATATTTTACCTACTTTTATTCCTTTCTACTCTCTCTTATTCTCTCTCACTCTCTATTATTCTCTGAATCTATTTTCTCACGGGCATTTTATCAAACACTTTATACACACACAACTTTTCACTTAATTTTTCACAGAAATGGCACCAAAGGATCTTATTTATGATGGAGTCAAGTTTGTTCCCAACAACTACATGGCTATTCTCAACAAAGACGATGCTCCTTCTGAACTTCACTTCATTCAAGATTTTCTTGCTCGAAGTGAAATTGGTTATGCTCTGACCCAACCACAGCTTCTCTCAGGAAACCAAATTCTGGAGTTCTGGAGGTCTGGGGTATATGATGATGGTGGTAAAAATGGGTCCCCAAGTATCATTTTCACAACTGGGGAAGATGGGCATCTGGTTACCTTGTCTACTGTACGACAAGCATTGCATCTGCCAGAAAACTGTTCTTATAGTTCACAAGTTGGGGAGTTAGCTCTTCAAAATATGATGGCAAATCTAGGCTATGAGAAATCTTTAACCAAGCTGGGACAATTAAAGAGGCCCTACATAAGGAGGGAGTGGAGCTTCTTTTTCGATTGCATCACCAAAGCCTTTGCCAACAAATGCTCCAACTTTGATGCAATACCAATCTCGAGTAAGCAAATTGGGTATGCTCTTATTAATCAAACTCATTTTGATTATGCTAGTGCAGTTCTAGGTTTTGCACATACCTTTAATCTTTATCTGATCATTTGCACATACCCACACTATAACTCCATATGAATGATGAAAATTACTGTGGTGATTAAGTTATTTCTGACAAACAGTTAAATATTATTTACATCAATTCTGAGGACAAGTTCTGATGAAAGTTCTGATGATGAAACTCTGAAGAAATCAGTCAGTATTTGTGTGAAGAAACACAGAAACAGTCATTCATTTTTTTTTGAGTACAGGAGCCATGTTTTGATGACCGTTAAATTCTGATAATAGTCAAGTTCTGATGCAAATCCCGATGCTTACGTGGCATTATTTATTTACTTGACTTATTTGTAGTTTTTACTGTAACGGTCATATTATCAGAAAATATTTAAGTGAGATAAAAACATTGCTAATTATTTGGTTAATGGGTTGCGTGTTTGTTTTGGTAACCGCATGCGAGCAATAATTACTGCATGTTTACCGTGCCCACTAATAATGTTTTGACTGTTTACATGCTGCCAGGTGTAAGATGTCTGTTCTGCTTCACAAATATAGCAGTTGTCACGTGGAGACTATAAATAGCAGAGTTAAAATATTTTACAATATTTTACCTACTTTTATTCCTTTCTACTCTCTCTTATTCTCTCTCACTCTCTATTATTCTCTGAATCTATTTTCTCACGGGCATTTTATCAAACACTTTATACACACACAACTTTTCACTTAATTTTTCACAGAAATGGCACCAAAGGATCTTATTTATGATGGAGTCAAGTTTGTTCCCAACAACTACATGGCTATTCTCAACAAAGACGATGCTCCTTCTGAACTTCACTTCATTCAAGATTTTCTTGCTCGAAGTGAAATTGGTTATGCTCTGACCCAACCACAGCTTCTCTCAGGAAACCAAATTCTGGAGTTCTGGAGGTCTGGGGTATATGATGATGGTGGTAAAAATGGGTCCCCAAGTATCATTTTCACAACTGGGGAAGATGGGCATCTGGTTACCTTGTCTACTGTACGACAAGCATTGCATCTGCCAGAAAACTGTTCTTATAGTTCACAAGTTGGGGAGTTAGCTCTTCAAAATATGATGGCAAATCTAGGCTATGAGAAATCTTTAACCAAGCTGGGACAATTAAAGAGGCCCTACATAAGGAGGGAGTGGAGCTTCTTTTTCGATTGCATCACCAAAGCCTTTGCCAACAAATGCTCCAACTTTGATGCAATACCAATCTCGAGTAAGCAAATTGGGTATGCTCTTATTAATCAAACTCATTTTGATTATGCTAGTGCAGTTCTAGGTTTTATAGGTGATAGGATTAAAGAAGATAGCAACACAGTTTATTTTGCTAGATTCTGTCAGCTTATATATAATTTATGTTGTTCTGATGCACCTCAAAACTTTAGTGAGATAATTGAACCCTTTAAACTTCGCAAAAGGGCTTTCACAGACTTATTATCTACTGATAATAAGAAGAATGTACTAAGATCCCTCCAAATTCCTCAATCTGTAAAACAGTTCTTAGTAAATTCTGATCCTCACACATACGGTACCATATATCCTGATGTAGCACCGGCATAACTTCCACCTAAACAACCTACCAGTACACAACCAGCTCAATCCTCTCAACCACAACCACAGCCTACTATCAGAACCTACTTTCGACCAGCACAATCCTCTCAACAACAATCATCAGCACCTACTATCAGAACCTCACCTCCCAAATCCAAACCAACCTCTGGTACTTCTCAAAAAGTGCCAATTGTAAAATCTGACAAATCCTCTAGGCCTAAAAGGACTATCTCTGTGCCTAAATCTCCACCAAGGAGAAGAAGAAGGATTATTCTGAGGGATGAATCAGATGAGGAAGAACCGGACCAGGTTCCAGTATCAGAACCTGTGACAGTAGAAGCTGAAAAGGTAATTTTTCAGAAAGAGAATGAAGCCGAGGGTTCTGGAATTCTGAAAAGGAAAAGACCTTCAAGTTCTGATACAGATAAATTCACTCCTCCATCTAGAAGATCAAGGAAGATGAGAGCAGGTAGGCATATGGAACAACTTCAATCTGAGGATGCTAAAGAAGCTGAGGAAGGGGATCAGGAATCTCTGATCTCACAAGAACCTACAGTAATTGAAGCCCTTCCAGCACCTGGAGAAATTCTGATTCAGGAATCTGGAAGTTCATAGATCAGAACCTGTGATTTCTCCACGTCACTCTCCAATCCAAGCTACAGTTGAAGATTCAGGATTAAATCCTAAAATTGATATTCACAGGTTAAACATTCCAACTGTGTTGTATCTGGAAGCACCACAAGTAAATGAGTGAACTCCACCTGTTTCTCCATTAAATGCTGATATTCCTACTACTCCAATTCTGGATTTGGATCCTGAAAGAGATGAAGTTGTTTCAGAATCTCCTTCAGCTACACACACTCTTGTGTTATTAGAAGATGAGGAGATGTTATCAAGTTCTGGAGATAGTGCTCCAGTTAATGCTCCAATTCTTGGAAAGGAGGCACTACTTAAATTTATTAAGAAGATGCTCATGTTCCATGGGAAAAAACTCACAGAGGAGTTGAATGGACCAAGAAGTGGAATGAACCTGACTTCATTCCAAGCTCAAATGTTCTGAAATATCATATTTCAAAAGCTGATGAGTTGCTGACAAATTCTGATTTTAAGACATAACATAAAGTCACTGCTCTTAGTACTATATCTCTTCAAGGTCTACACTCCACAACTCAAGCAAAGGTTGATAAACTTCAAGAAATAGCTGATAAAGCTAGACATAGAGATCAAATTAGATAAAAAGAGGTTTATCAGACCTTTTTAAGAGAAAGTGGAAGCAATTGAGAAAGTTCAAGAAAAGCAGCAGGCCCAACTGGATCAGGTCTTGCAAAATCAAGCTGCTCAACAAATTCAATTAACTGAAATCCAATCTTCAGTGGAACTTCTTCTCTCACTACTCCTGACAGATGATGCCAAAAGGGGGATAAGGTAGATAAGTCCAAATGCTCAACAAGCCAAACTCTGAAGAAAAAGGATGATTCTGCAGATGACCAGGGAAACCCTAGAAAGGGAAAAGGTCAAGGTCAAGTTCAAAGCAGCAAAGTTTCTGCACAGAAACTAATTTCTGATTCTAGCAAATCTTCTACACATAAGAATACAAGTTATGAAGCTGTGAATGCTCAAGTTCTGAAAGCAAGTTCTGATGATCAAAGTCTGATGAAAAACCTTGATATTCTGATTCAGTCTGGAAGTCAAGACTCTCAGAAGTTTTTACAAACTCTAAAACTTAAGGGAAGGGAGACTACTGTCTACTATAAAGATCCCAAGATTCAGACACTTGATGAAGAAATTGCTAGAAGATTATTTCTCAAGGATAATCCTGGAATGGATTTAGAGACTCTAAAGGAGGAAGAAGCTAGATTTGCAGCTGAGAAGATAAATCTTAAATCTAAAGCTTTTAATGCAAAGAAACCTCCAAGGCCTAAGGGAAAAGGCATTGTGATCAAGAAAAGGTCAACTTCTGAGGCTTCAAAGCCCAAGATAAGATCACAAGTTGAAATTGATCCCAAGGCAAAAGGGAAAGGAAATATTGATGAACCAACAAAGAAATAGGAGATGAAGATTACTCAAATCCTGATGGATCCTGTATGCAAAATGATTCAGGTTTTTGATGATACAGTTGCAGAAGATGAAACTGTTGAAACTCTGAAAAGAAAGAAGATAACAGAAGAATCCAAGACAACCTCTGACATAGCTCAAGTTGTTCAGAGTGAAGACATTTTAGAACAACAAGGTATAAATGAAACAACAAATCCTGATCAAGTCATCAAGACATCAACCTCTGACAGAGCTCAAGTTGATTTGAATAAGATGACAATTGCTGATAAGAAGAAGCTGCTATGGAACAAAGCTACTCCAGTGGAACCTAAGTCTAATCTAATGATTAATCAACTTGCAATGTTTGGGTTAAGAGCCAAGCAACTAGAGATAGAGCTGGATTAGGTTCTGATGAAGAAAAGATACAAACAATAGTAGAAGTGTAATAACCCCAAAATTTTGAACTTTTTGTAACCCTTATGAATAGTGTTTTTGCTGATTATGCTGAATAAGAAAACTTTTCATTCCACACTTTGTAGAGGTTCTGTAAGGCATATGTCATAGCCTATTTGTATATTCGAGGATTTAACTCAACTCAAATAAGAATGTAATAAGTAAATAGTGGATCTACCGTCAGAGAGATCTCGCAAAGTAATATCTGTCAAAGGATTTAGAAATAAGGTTCATCTACAGACTTGAGGAATTAATTCACTGGAAGAAGTTCAAGAAATTGATCATGCCTCAGTGATATAAATCAAGATCGTGGATTTAATCAAGTGACAGAGATCTCGTCAGAGTATCATTAATTACAAGGATTTAATCTGAAGAAAATCAAAGTATCAAAGTCAAGACATGAAGAAACATCACGGAAGTTAGTCACTCATGAACCAGACAGTACATCGAGTATCAACATTGAAGTGGTGGAATTGATTCATAATTCTCAGTGATTTTCAGAAGATTTACAGATGAATGGATGCTGCTCAAAGTTAGTATTAATTCTCTATTAATTAATTAAGTCATATAATTTAATTAAGAAAATAAATTATATCTGCAAAGATTAATTTATTGATTAATTGAATTAATTGATTAATTAATTCAGAATTAATATTAAGGATTTTCAGAATTTAAATTGGATTAAAATTCATTTAAATTCAGCAAGACAAATCTGATTGTACTAATATGACAATCGGTATGACAATCAATAGTCATACCGAAAGTCATGCTAGTACAGATAATAGTCTCACCGAAAGTTACACTGGGTGGAGGATTGTCTTGCTAGTTCATTCTGATTGTCTTGCTAGTTCATTCTGATTGTCTTGCTAGTTCTAACAATAGTCTTGCCGAAAGTTCTACTGGAAATGGATAGTCCTACCGAAAGTCTTGCTAGTTCAAAAGGATTGTCATACCAGCTATTTTCTATTCGGTGGATTGTTTAAAAAGCAGCAGAAGCAGAACACATTCAATAATCCTATACACAAGTCAACAAACAAGAACACAGTAGCTGCAGCAAATATTTCATTTTCATCTGCATATTTCAAGATCACATTTCTAGTTTGTAAAGTTAAATCCAATCAACTAGAAATCATTCTCTTGTTCTTGTGTAACAATCTAGCGGATCAAAATCCCTAGAACTTAATCTCAAATCGCGTTTAGCATTTGATTCTAATTATTGCAAAAATAGAAAAAGTTCATGTCGAATTTATTCTAGATTTGTGATAATTAATTTGAGATTAATTCCTTGTAATCGATACAGTTGTTGTAACACCTTTCAAGTTTAATAATATTTTTATTTAACTTGAATTTTGTTTCACATTTTTTATTCCGCATTTAATTTGATTATTCGGTACTGTTTGTATTCAACCCCCCTTCTACAAACACATTGGGACCTAACAATTGGTATCAGAGCCTTCTGATTAACGAACAAATCAAGATCCTAGACTTTTGTGATTTTTCAACTCCTTGAATTTTTATTCATTTAAAAATTCATAATGACTTCACAAAAAGTTGGAACCGTTAAAATTCCACAATTTGATAAAGAGAATTATATTATGTGGAAGAAGAAGATGCTCTTATTTTTACAAGTGGCAAATCCCAAATATTCAAACTTGTTAAAGAAAGGGATAAGAACTTCGATGGTTATTGAACCAGAGGTGATAGTAGATGATGTTGTGATCACCAAAGCCAGAACCTATCCTAAAGATCCTGAGGATTTTTCTCCTGCTGAAAAAGATGAAGCCTCCTTGGATGCCAGCCTTCAGTTAATTTTAATTGATTCCCTTGATCCCTTGATGAACAGACATGTGATGAACTGTAAAAATTCCAAACATATGTGGGAAACTATTGAGGTGATCAATGAAGGCACAGAGGAAGTTAGGGAGAACAAGTTGGAGATCCTAACCTCTGAGTATGAATATTTTAAATCAAATCCAGGAGAAGGAATTACTGAAGTGGTTGAGAGGTACAATGCGTTGATCAACAACCTGAACATAAATGGGAAATATTATTCAATCAGGGAGGTCAACAAAAAGTTCCTTTTAACACTGCCAACTCATCTTGAACATAAAATCACTGCCATTAGAGAAGCTATAGATCTGAGTGAGATTTCTTTGGACAGGCTCTATGGAGTGTTAAAAACCTATGAGTTGGAGCAGATTCAACAGAAGGAAGTCTACGGGAAGGATAGAATGGTCAGCACATCTACTGCACTTGTAGCTGAAGGTCAACAACAACAGCAATCTCAACAATTGGAGAGAATGGTACAGTGTTCCAAGGCTGAGGAAAATATGTTAGTAGCAGAATATGATCCTCCTACTACAAATCAATCAAGTGATGATTTTTATTCCTTGGAAGAGCTGGAGCAATTGGAAGACGAGTCAATGGCCCAAATTGTCAAGAGATTCTCCCATGTCAGATTCAAGAGGAATCCCAAGCTTAAGTACAAGTCCAACTACAACAAATTCCAGAAAGGTGGATCTTCATCCTCTAACACCAGCAGTGGTGGATACAAAACAGGGATGGTTGATCGGAGCACCATTAGATGCTATAACTGCAATGAGTTGGGACACTTTGCCACAGAATGTAGGAAGCCAAAGCAAGTAAGAAAGAACTCTGAAAGGGCTTATCTGGCAAAGGGAAGAAGCTGGGATGATACTGACAGTGAAGATGAAGATGAAGGAAATATTGCTCTTATGGCTATTGATGGAAAAGCTTCATCGTCAAGAATAGAGGTAAAACTTTCTGATGCTGAAATGGTTTATCATCTAAGAGGTAACTTAGATTGTGCACGTCGTGATAATGAACTGTTAAGTTTACAGATCACAGACCTTGAGAAAGAGGTCAATGAATTAAGACTTGTGCACATTAATCAAGACAAATTAAAAGAACAAGTATCTTTTCTAGAGAATAGAGTTGACTGTTATAGAAAACTCGAAACTATTCTCAAAGACAAGATCACCGGTCTTGAGACTAAGGTTAGAGCCTACTTCAATTCTTGTTCGAAGGCTAAAGAGTTCTACAGTAAGCAATCTGTTAATCAAACATCTGGAATAGGTTATGATTACAATGTTGCTATTGGAGAATTAGGCATAAACTCCCCTCCTCGTGTTTGTGCTAAAGGGAGGGAAGTACCACATGTGCTTAAGGGTGTTGATGAACCCCTCTATAAACCATCAATTGCTGAACCATTTGATGCGACCTCTTCTGTTATTCAAGAAGAAATACGTGCTGAAGATCTTGCTAATGAGAAGGTTGTTTCCAAGTCAAGTGTGTCGAAAGTTCCAGTCAAAGTTGTGAAAGCAATTGAGACTAACTCAGACACACATGAGTTGGATAACAAAAATGCCATGTCTACCATGCATAAATTGCCTGCTGTTAATCACTCTCATAAAGCATGTGGTGTTTCTAATTGTATGTCTTGTGCTTTTAATATGATGTATGCTTATATTAATGGTAAGCATGTTTCTAATGATAAGACTACTCCTCGTCAGCATGTGAATAACAAGAAACATGATAGGTCTAAGACTGCTAGTCCTTCTAAGGCTAGAAAGGAGACATTTGTGCCTAAGCCTAAACAGAAATTTGTTAAGGCTATTTACAAGGTCAAATGTTCACTCATTGAGGATGTTGAGACCATTAAAATTAAAAATGTTGTTTTGCCTGACAAAGGACAATTCTACAAGTATGCCGGGCCCAACCAAGTTTGGGTTCCGAAGAAGGTCTAATCCATTTGTAGTGCAGGGCATTAAACAGGTGGAACCGGTGGTGTGGATTCTTGACAAGTGGATCATCAAGACATATGACCGGAGATAGAGCCCTGCTATCAAATGTGGATTGAGAAAGCTGACCCCCTGGTTACCTTTGGAGATAACAGCAAAGGTTTATCTGAGGGATATGGCTGTTTTCAAGCTGGTAATGTTATCTTGAACTTTTAAATAGTTTCTATATTTTTGCTTTATTTATATAAGTTTTTATTTGTATTTTCTGTAATTGTAAATATTGTATGATATATGAAATTGAATGCTGATATCTTGTTGATAGATATTTAGTATTTAATTCATTGATATTTATTTTTATTATTATTATTATTTGTATTATATTATATTATATTATTTTTATTTTATTTTATTTTAAATATAATGCAACATAACAATTAGTATCTAAAGTACTTGACAAGTATCGGTCAATGATATGTTGTTAACATTATGTTGCAGATATTTGTAAGCTTTTGACATGAATGAGAATTACTTAGACTTTACCCTAAGTGATCAATGTTTTATCAAAAACTCATTCATATTGAAAAACAAAATCAAACTTCTTTCTACATTAGTGATTTCTTATTTCATGTAAAATCTTTTGAAATCACTATTGTAAATCATTTTCTCTCTATTACCATATGTTCTGTGTTACAGGTTCAGTCTCCAATGACTTTCTTTCATTGACAGTCATGAGGTTGAAAACCCACAACGTCTATCCCAGACTGTAAAGACAATCACAAAAACAGAACCAACCAACACTCTCTTACCACTAAATGTAGTATGAATGAGCGTGAGGGAGATAGTGCCTGAGTGCACCACATAAGGAAGGTTCTGTAGTCAACCCAGTAGTTCTGTCTCCTACATAGATGAGTAGTATTTAAACCGAGACAACTGCTAGCCCCCATACATCTTCTCAAAAAGATGTAATGGCTGAAAAGGCATAAAAATAGTTACTAGATTCATTCTCTCAACAGGGTGCGTCTATTGAAATTTGCCTGTTGGCCAAGGTATCCGATGTAGTGTCACCACTTCAAATATAAACAATTCTTGATGCACAAGGAGAGGTTACACACACAAAGGATGAGTTGACGGAAACAAGAGTTTCGACGATTTTAAGGTCAGATTCGATTGTTCAAGGTTCGTTAATGGACCAATTACCTTTACAGGTGTTGAGAGAGGATACTGATCCAAAAGCCATATGTCAGTGGTCAGTGTCTACCTCCCCAGGCTTAAATCCCCTGGATGCATCTGCGGATAGTGGATCTGACATAGGCGCAGATCGGCAACTTGTTGACAATGATTCAGATATTACCTGATGAGTCACAAGGAAATGTCTTCACAGACATTAGAAGGGAACTTTGATCTTTATGCTAAATTCGTTGGATCATTGTTTACCTTCCCAGAATTCAAATCTGGAACCCTAAAAGGGAAACTAGCAACTTGTAGATTATGACTCAGATTCATCTGACGAGTTTAACAAGGATGGGGATTTGCGAACTCCCATTGCACCACCTGTGACCTCCTTAAGGATGGCTAAGGTGATTTTCCTTGCAGGTACAGCTGGAATATGGAGCTATGAGAGGAGTGATACACTTGTGAGAAAGAGTGTAAACACGAGTGGAGAGAAGAGTGAAACACATGTGAGGTACACTAAACAAAATCACACACTCACAGTGAGGAAGAAAGAGAAACTACTTGTTATTTCTTTTCCAACCAAGTGAAATATGAGAACTCCTTCAGACGACGGCATACATTCCTTCTTTAAGGGGGAGATAAAAGCTTAAGTAATAGTTTGGAGGATTCCTCAACTAAGGGGGAGAAATAGCAGGGAGGAAGAAAAAGATCAAACATGTACACTACACCACACCATTGTTGTTTGTAACTACGGATCCTATTGTACGGGAGAGGTGGTAAACACAAGGTGATTTTCTAGTAAGGGAAAAAGCTGTTAGGGGAGTACCATTGGTTTTTATCTGCGGAACTTATTGTACGGGAGAGGTGGTAAACGAAGGTGATCTTCTTTAATCAGTTGATTCTCATAGGGAGAGAAGCAAGACAGATATGCGCTTCTCAAAAGGAAATGTGGTTGTACAAAAGAAGATGAAACTACTTGAAGATATGTTCAGTCTAGAGGAACATCTATTTGGAATCTGGAAAATGTTAAATGTCATCCATAACTTTTCTGCTATTTACTTTGCATTTCTGTTTATATTTTTTTCTTATTTGTTAGTTGAGTTATCCTCTAGGTATTTGTGTGTTATTGTCTAACAAATAAATAGGGGGAGATTGTAAGGCATATGTCATAGCCTATTTGTATATTCGAGGATTTAACTCAACTCAAATAAGAATGTAATAAGTAAATAGTGGATCTACCGTCAGAGAGATCTCGTAAAGTAATATCTGTCAAAGGATTCAGAAACAAGGTTCATCTACAGACTTGAGGAATTAATTCACTGGAAGAAGTTCAAGAAATTGATCATGCCTCAGTGATATAAATCAAGATCGTGGATTTAATCAAGTGACAGAGATCTCGTCAGAGTATCATTAATTACAAGGATTTAATCTGAAAAAAATCAAAGTATCAAAGTCAAGACATGAAGAAACATCACGGAAGTTAGTCACTCATGAACCAGACAGTACATCGAGTGTCAACATTGAAGTGGTGGAATTCATTCATAATTCTCAGTGATTTTCAGAAGATTTATAGAAGAATGGATGCTGCTCAAAGTTAGTATTAATTCTCTATTAATTAATTAAGTCATATAATTTAATTAAGAAAATAAATTATATCTGCAAAGATTAATTTATTGATTAATTGAATTAATTGATTAATTAATTCAGAATTAATATTAAGGATTTTCAGAATTTAAATTGGATTAAAATTCATTTAAATTCAGCAAGACAAATCTGATTGTACTAATATGACAATCAGTATGACAATCAATAGTCATACCGAAAGTCATGCTAGTACAGACAATAGTCTCACCGAAAGTTACACTGGGTGGAGGATTGTCTTGCTAGTTCATTCTGATTGTCTTGCTAGTTCATTCTGATTGTCTTGCTAGTTCTAACAATAATTTTGCCGAAAGTTCTACTGGAAATGGATAGTCCTACCGAAAGTCTTGCTAGTTCAAAAGGATTGTCATACCAGCTATTTTCTATTCGGTGGATTGTTTAAAAAGCAGCAGAAGCAGAACACATTCAATAATCCTATACACATGTCAACAAACAAGAACACAGCAGCCGCAGCAAATATTTCATTTTCATCTGCATATTTCAAGATCACATTTCTAGTTTGTAAAGTTAAATCCAATCAACTAGAAATCATTCTCTTGTTCTTGTGTAACAATCTAGCGGATCAAAATCCCTAGAACTTAATCTCAAATCGCGTTTAGCATTTGATTCTAATTATTGCAAAAATAGAAAAAGTTCATGTCGAATTTATTCTAGATTTGTGATAATTAATTTGAGATTAATTCCTTGTAATCGATACAGTTGTTGTAACACCTTTCAAGTTTAATAATATTTTTATTTAACTTGAATTTTGTTTCACAGTTTTTATTCCGCATTTAATTCGATTATTCGGTACTGTTTGTATTCAACCCCCCTTCTACAAACATATTGGGACCTAATAGGTTCTTTTATTGTTATTCTGAGATCTTATTAGTACTCTATATGATATATAAGTGTATGTAAAGATCGTCAGAATCCAAATTCGAACACTTTGATTTTCCCGAAAATCAACCAGATACCGAAAAAATTGAGTATAAGGTAACAGGATTGTTGTGAATATGTTGTGTACTTGATGATTACCTAAACAAAACATCTAAGTAGATTTTACTTAGTGAAATAAAGTAGCACTCGACGGATAAGAATTATAGTCCCGACGGATAACTCATTATAGTCCCGACGGATGATTAACTTATTATCCATCGAGTGAGTAGCTTATGTAATAATAAGTTTGTAGCACAGTGTTGTATGCACCTTTGTATAGAATCTGAAGTAGCATATAAGTCATGTTGACTTTAACTAGATATGCAGAATAGGTTGATTAACTGTACATAAGCAATGTCTTGTAATTCTGTATAAGTGAAATGAAGTCAAGTGCCAAAATAGCTACCAACGGATGATTAACAAAGCTTCGACGGATGATCAAATGACTATCAATGGATGTTTAACATAGCAGTCGACGGATGATCAATCAAGTCATCGACGGATGATCTGAAAGTCGACGGATGATCATATCAAGAATTCAAACATCAGTTGAACAGTGAAAGCTGACACACAACCGTTGAGTTGGATACAAACACACTGTGGAAGCCCATTAACTGGGTAATAGAGGATGAAAAGCAGCAAAGATCAAGACTTTTAGATTTTATATTTGTTCAGTCTTTTTGACTTTGTAATCTTGGTAATATATAAACCAAGAGAGTAGCAAATAGAAAAACAACTGAGATAGCTAAGAAACAACAACAGAGAAATCTCTGTAAGCACTATCTTTAGCATTTCCTGTGTTCTTAGCAGTTCTATTTTGTGTAAGCAGCTGTGAGCATTTCTGCACACAGAGTCCTCTCGATATATTAAATATATCTCTAGTGGAATTGTTTAAATCCACCAGAAAGTTTTTAAAGACTCTTGTTTTTAATTACTTATATTTTGATTCATTCAAGTTTACATTCCGCATTGTGCTAATCAAAACAAATATATCCATAATCGAGTTGAACATTTTTATTTCAAGAAAAAGGTTCAAGAATTCCATTCAACCCCCCTTCTGTAATTCTTGCTATATTGTTAAGGGACTAACAATTGGTATCAGAGCAAGCTCTTAATCTACAAAGAGTTTAAAGATCAAAACAATTCAGCAAGATGAACAAGAAAGATGTTGGAGTCAAGATTCCTTTTCTTGATAAAGATAATTACCATCATTGGAAGGTAAAGATGCATCTTCATATGCTTTCTCAAGATGAGGCCTATGTGGACTGCATAGAAAGAGGCCCTCATGTTCCAATGAGAGCTGCAACAGGAAATGAACCATCTGTTCCAAAGCCAAGGCATGAATGGTCTGAACCTGATATGGAACAAGTCAGGAAAGATAAAAAGGTCATGAACATTCTGTTCAATGGTGTTGATGCAGACATGTTTGATAACATCATCAACTGCAAGACTGCCAAGGAAGTTTGGGACACAATACAGATAATCTGTGATGGTACTGAGCAAGTAAGAGAAAATAAAATACAGCTCCTGATTCAGCAATACGAGCATTTTCATAATGAAGAAAGTGAGTCACTCACTGACATTTTTAGTAGATTCCAAAAGCTACTAATGCTCTTAAATTGCATGGAAGAGTCTATCAGACTAAAGACTCCAATATGAAATTTCTCAGATCTCTTCCTAAGAAATGGAAACCAATGACAGTCTCATAGAGAAACTCACAAGATTATAAGGAGTTTACTTTGGAGAGACTGTATGGCATTCTGAAGACCTATGAGCTTGAGAGAGAGCAGGATGAAAGAATGGAGAGAGGAAAGAAGAAAGGAGGATCCATTGCACTAGTGGTTGAACTGGAAAAGGAGAAGGAAGTGAAGATGGAAGCTGTGGAATCAACTTCAAAGGCCTGTGAAAGCAAGGGTAAAGGGCTAGCTGCAGAAAGTGAAGATTCATTGAGTCAAGATGACATGGAGGACATTGATGAGCACCTAGCATTCCTTTCAAGAAGATTTACCAAGCTTAAGTTCAAGAAGAACTTTGGAGCTGCCAAGCCAAATAGAAACATGGTGGATAAATCAAAATTCAAGTGTTTCAAATGTGGCTTGGCAGGGCATTTTGCAAATGAGTGTAGAAAGTCAGATTCCAGTAAGAAAAGACTTGAGTCTGTCGATTATAAGCAAAAATACTTTGATCTACTCAAACAGAAGGAAAGGGCTTTTATTACACAAGAGAATGACTGGGCAGCTGATGGTTTGGATGAAGATGAAGATGTCAGCTATGTCAATCTAGCCCTTATGGCCAAGTCTGATGAAACAGAGACAAGTTCCTCAAGCAATCAGGTAATCACTACAAACCTTGTACATTTATCTAAAGCTGAGTGTAATGATGCAATAAATGACATGTCTACAGAATTGTATCATTTGCGTGTTACACTTAAGTCCCTCACTAAAGAAAATGCTAAAATTAAAGAAAACAACTTGTTTTTGAGTGAGAGGAATAATGTGCTTGAGTCTCAGTTTGTTGAGTTTGAGAAACTAAAAATTGAGTGTAGAATTGCCAAGGAGGAATTAACTGAGTCCTTGAAAAAGGAAGAAATTTTAAAGAAGCAGCTCAATCGTGAACATGAGGTGATTAAAGCATGGAAAACATCCAGAGATGTTCATGCTCAAATCACCAAGGTTCAAGGAATTGAGTCTTTTTGTGATGAAGCCTGGAAAAAGAATAAGGAGAAACTAGAACCTATTTTGGTAGATGGATTGCTGACAGATGTAGACTCGACGGATGATGAGGACTATCCGTCGGATAACAAAAAGTGTTATCCGTCGAATGATAAAAATCCTCATCCGTCGGCTATGAGCAAACCCATTAGCAAAGCCAAATTTACCAAGCTAAATGAAAAGTATGGGTCTGTTTCCAAGAACTTTGTTTCAGGAGAGTCAAGTCAAGCCAAGAAAGGGAAGAAGGCTAATGTTGGTCACATGACTGTCAAACAGTTAAGTGACAGACTTGAGAAGATAGAGGTAAAAACAGAGACTAAAAGGAAAAAAATAGGAATGGTAAAGTAGGGATTAACAAACATAATAACTACACACCTGACAAATATGCTCCTAGAAAAATCTGTGTCAAGTGTGGTAGTGTAAATCATTTGTCTATTAATTGCAAATCTGCCATGCCTACTCCTATGTCTGTTCAACCTCAATTCTCTAACATGAATGCCATGCCTCCCATGCCTGTAAATGCTATGCCTATACAGAACATGAATGCACAATTTGCTAATGTGCCATTTGCACCTAATCCATATTATGCTGCATATAATATGCCTCAAATGCCATTTAGCATGCCTTACTGGAATAACATGTTTGCACCAAGCATGCCATTTCCTGTTAGCCATAACATGCATAATAATTATGTTGCATCTAGTGGTTTCAAAGGCCCAACCCAAATGACTAAGGAAGAATCTGAAATTCCTAAGTCAAATGAGTTGAGACCTAAGAAACAGAAGAAGAAAGCTAACAAGGCAGGACCCAAGGAAACTTGGGTACCAAAATCAACTTGATTTGATTTTGATGTGTGCAGGGAAACAGAAGGAATCTTTGGTACTTGGATAGTGGTTGTTCAAGACACATGACTGGTGATTCTACCCTGCTCACAGAGTTTGAAGAGAGAGCTGGCCCAAATATCACTTTTGGAGATGACAGCAAAGGTTATACTGTGGGATATGGCTTAATTTCAAAGGACAATGTCATCATTGAAGAAGTTGCCTTAGTGGATGGTCTCAAACACAATCTGTTGAGTATCAGCCAGCTTTGTGATAAAGGCAACTCAGTAACCTTCAACAAAGAAACCTGTGTTGTGATTAATAATCAAAACAACAAAGTGGTTCTCACTGGTGTGAGAAGAGGAAATATGTATCTAGCTGACTTCAACTCAACTAAAGCAGAATCTGTAACTTGTCTTCTCAGTAAAGCAAGTCAAGATGAAAGTTGGCTATGGCACAAGAAGCTATCCCATTTGAACTTCAAGACCATGAATGAGCTGGTAAAGAAAGAGCTAGTTAGAGGCATTCCTATGGTAGAGTTTACAAAGGATGGACTGTGTGATGCCTGCCAAAAAGGGAAGCAGATTAAAGCATCATTCAGGAAGAAACTTGATTCAGCAATTGAAGAGACTCTACAACTGCTTCACATGGAAAGATTTTGCCTAGTAATTGTAGATGATTTCTCAAAGTTCTCTTGGACCTATTTCCTAAAGTCCAAGGATGAACATAGTGAAATCATCATCAATCACATAAGGCAAGTTAACAATCATCCTGATTTCAAAGTTAGAAGAATCAGGAGTGATAATGGAACTGAGTTCAAGAACTATGTCATGAGAGCATTTTGTGAGGAAAATGGAATCTTGCATGAGTTCTCAGCAGCAAGGACTCCACAACAGAATGGAGTAGTGGAAAGAAAGAATAGATCTCATATTGAAGCTGCAAGGACAATGCTTGAAGAATCAAAACTACCAACATACTTCTGGGCTGAAGCTGTAAACACTGCATGCTACACTCAGAACATCTCTCTGATTAATCAAGCAAGATGCATGACACCTTATCAATTGTTCAAGAACAAGAAGCCAACTCTGAACTTTCTTCATGTCTTTGGCTGTAAATGCTATATTCTGAGAAATCAAACTAATCAAAATGGGAAGTTTGATGCTAAAGCAGATGGAGGAATTTTTGTTGGATATGCTGTTGGTAAAGCATATAGAGTCTACAATCTAAGAACCAACATTGTTGTTGAATCTATACATGTTGTGTTTGATGATAAAAAGATTGAAGGACTAAAAGATGGAGATTACCATGAGAGCCTCAAATTCGACAATGTTGAGATGGTCAGTGATGAAAGTGATGATGAGAGTGATCAAGAAACAGTGTCTAAGGATAATGCAGACAAATCTACTACAAATGAAGCACAAAACTCAACATCCGTCGAGTTACATAATGCTTCATCCTTCGGAAGGCAATCTGTATTATCCATCGGAAGACAACCTGCCTCATCCGTCGGTACTCAAAATTCACCATCCGTCGGGTTATCAAAAGGAGCAGGAAGTCAAGGCAGATCGCCCATAGAAAGCACCCCAATCTCAAATCAAAGATCCACAAACTCAGGGGGAGTTTCTAGCAATCAAAACTCAATCACACATCAAGACAACATTGAGGTCTCTTCATCTAGGGCTAATCTACCTCAACCAAGAAAATGGACAAAAGATCACCCCTTTGAACTGATCATTGGTGATGTTTCTTCCAGAGTTCAAACCAGGAGAGCAACTCAAGAAGAATGTCTATACAACAGCTTCCTGTCTAAGGAAGAACCAAAGAAGGTAGAAGAAGCCTTATTAGATCCTGATTGGATTTTAGCTATGCAGGAGGAGCTAAACCAATTTGAAAGGAATAAAGTATGGAAGCTGGTACCCAAGCCTACAGGAAAGAATCCAATAGACACCAAATGGGTATTCAGAAACAAGATGGATGAAAATGGCATAATAGTAAGGAACAAAGCAAGATTGGTTGCTAAAGGTTATTGTCAGCAAGAAGGAATAGATTTTGATGAAACATTTGCTCCTGTTGTAAGACTTGAAGCCATCAGAATCTTCTTAGCCTATGCAGCCCATGCCAATTTCAAGGTCTATCAAATGGATGTCAAAAGTGCCTTTCTGAATGGAGATTTGGAGGAAGAAGTGTATGTAAGTCAACCTCCTGGATCTGAAGATCCAAATTTCCCAGAGTATGTCTATTATCTACTGAAAGCACTTTATGGACTGAAGCAAGCACCTAGAGCCTGGTATCACACTTTATCAAAATTTCTTTTGAAAAATCACTTCACAAGAGGTACTGTAGATAAAACTTTATTTTTCAGAAATGTGAATGGCTCTAGCATACTTGTTCAAATTTATGTAGATGATATTATTTTTGGCTCTACAGATGAGAAACTTTGTAAAAAGTTTGCTAAACTGATGCAAAGCAAGTATGAAATGAGTATGATGGGAGAACTAACTTACTTTCTTGGTTTACAAGTTAAGCAAGTTAGTGATGGAATATTCATTAGTCAAACTAAATATATTTTTGATCTTTTAAAGAAGTTTGATCTAATGGATTGCACATCTGCAAAAACTCCCATGGCCACTGCAACTAAGCTTGAACTAAACACTACTGAAAAGTCTGTGGATATTTCAAGTTATAGAGGCATGGTTGGCTCACTTCTATACTTAACAGCTAGTAGGCCAGATATAATGTTT
Source organism: Apium graveolens (assembly GCF_009905375.1). Classification (NCBI taxonomy): domain Eukaryota; kingdom Viridiplantae; phylum Streptophyta; class Magnoliopsida; order Apiales; family Apiaceae; genus Apium; species Apium graveolens. Next base: position 37,768,743 of record NC_133648.1, read on the forward strand.
GCTACATGTTTGTGTGCTAGATTTCAGGCTGATCCTAGAGAGTCTCATTTAATAGCTATTAAGAGAATCTTCAGATATCTCAAAGGAACACCAAACCTCGGCATTTGGTATCCTAGAGATTCTGGATTTGATCTAACTGGTTATTCAGATGTAGATTATGCAGGTTGCAGAATTGATAGAAAAAGCACAACAGGAACCTGTCAATTTTTAGGAGACAAGCTTGTGTCCTGGTTCAGTAAAAAGCAAAATTCAGTTTCCACTTCTACAGCTGAAGCTGAATATATTGCTGCTGGCAGTTGCTGTGCACAGATTTTATGGATGAAAAATCAATTGCTAGACTATGGTTTGCAAGTTGAAAGGATTCCTATTTTCTGTGACAACACAAGTGCAATTTCCATCACTGAAAATCCAGTGCAACATTCAAGGACAAAGCATATAGACATCAAGTACCATTTCATAAGGGAACATGTAATGAATGGTACTGTAGAGTTACATTTTGTTCCAAGTGAGAAGCAACTTGCAGATATTTTTACCAAGCCACTGGATGAATCCACCTTTTCTAGGTTGGTAAGTGAGTTAGGTATGCTTAATTACTCTTGAATTTATCTAAATTATTTTGCAAGTTGAAAAGTAGCCAGAAATTTAACTGATTTTTAGTCTTGGATGAAAATTTTGGCTAAGTCAAAATTTGCATCTTGACGGATGACCGTTATCCATCGAGTTGAGTCATCCATCGATATACAAATTGTAAATAAAAATCAATTACTTTTCTGGAGTATTTTAAAGCTCGACGAATATCAACTTATCCTCATCCGTCGAAGTGTCTAAATCTTAACCGTTAATTCCCTGAACATTATCCATCGAGTATACTTACAGTTTGTAAGCATTACACGACGGATAATGGGTGGAATTTTTACAGTTTATTTTAAAACGGCTATTTTAGACAATTTCTATTGGGTAATTTACTTCTCTTTATTATTTTTATCAGTTGATTTTGAGTAAAGTATAAAAGCTTATTTCATTCTAATCATTTTCTTTTATCATTCTCAAATTCAACTGTGATATTTCATTCTCTCTCAAGCAAAAATCCTCTTTCTCTTCAAGCTTTTCTTCTCTAACAATGGCACCCGTAGTTAAGATCATGTCACATACTGGGTTCATCTATGAGAAGAACAACTTCACGGCCTTGGTCAATAAGGGGATTCAGCAATCTGAAGACTATCATAAGATGATGGACTTCGTGAACAACTGCAAGTTAAGTTTTGCCATGCTGGAATCACCCACAATTTATTGTGAAGTTGTTGAGGAGATGTGGACAACAACAATCTACAACTCTACTGACAAAACCATCACTCTAACCATCAAAGGTAATGATTTCTGTATCAATAGTGATGTCATAAAAACATGTTTTAAGATTCCTGATGATAATGTAACTGCACCACACACCGACACTGATATTGTCAACATGCTCAATTCCATTCATTATGCACTTCCTACTGCAAAATTAAGTGAAATTAGAAGACTAGGTCTTAGGAAGGAATGGAGTTACTTGTGTGATGTAGTAACTAAAGTCTTTTCTGGAAAAATCAGTAATTTTGATTCTGTGAACATTTCCATGCTTAACATGCTATACATGCTAGTTACAGACAAATATTACAATTTCAGTGACCTTGTTATGTATGAGTTAGGTTTTAAATTAGGTGACTTAGCCAAAAGAGGAAAGAATATTTACTATGCTAGATTTTTTATGCTTTTGGCTAACCATCTTTGTCAAGAGATTGAACTTGAGAACCCAAACAACAAATTAGCTTGTTCGGTTCAAGAGAGAAGAATCATTGTAGACTTGAACAGAGCCAACCATCACAAGGATGTGCCAATGTTCTATTTTCCTGCAATGCTTACACCTCAGGTAAGTGAGGTAATCTCATCCAGACCCTCAACTATTCCAATCTCTTCTATTTCTTTGACTTCAGGCATAACTATGGCAACTGTGACAATGACCAAACAGTTGCCTACCAAAGCTGCCAAAACAACAACAATTTCTAAATCCAAATCAAAGAAAACCCCCTCTGGTATCTCTCAAAAGGTACCAGTTGAAAAATCTACTAAAGCCAAAGAGGGGAGTGTGAAGGAGGGTAAGATAGGTGAGGGAAGGGGTGAACATCAAAAAAACCCCAAGGATAAGATTGGAGAGTTGAGTGAATCCCAGCCTAGCCACACTGCAGTTTCCCAACAAATTGTAGTGCTTAAAAAGGACAAAAGCTCACTTCTAGCTGCATCCTCCCAAAAGGATGTGGCTATTGAACAAAGCTCATATCCAAGAGCACATGCCAAGAGGGTTAGGGACACAAGCTCACACCAAACTTACACTAGAAAGAAGAAATCCAAAACAACTGGGGATGCACAGGGCACACACTTAGTGCAAACTGGTGCTAAAGACACAGTCCCTGCACCTTCTCAAATTCAGATTGATGTGGCTCCAACAAATGTGGAGTCACAGCCAAAATCTCTCATTATAGAAGCCACAGAAACACAATCCTCACCAACTAACTCACTAGAAGTGGACATGATAAACACTTCAATTCCTGATTCCCCTTCTTTAACTCTGTTGGGGAAGCCAAAATCCAGTGCAAGTGAGCATCATCTTTTAGATGATTAGTTGGCTCACTTGCCAATTCTTTCTAATTCTATTGTGACATCTGTGCCTCAAATAACTTTAATCAACATAGAGTTAACAATAGTTTCTCTTCCCACCTCATTCATTTCTACTCTCTCGATGGATATTGCTCATCCGTCGAGTAGTGATTGTATCCCGATGGATAAGCTTAACAGCAGTTATCCGTCGGATAGCTTTACCACTCACCCGACGGATATCACTTATCCGTCGAGTGTCTTTGCACAACTTCAAACTTCAATAATTTCAAGTGTAGAAGATTTGGTGGTAATACAATCACTCTTAGGACTGAGAGAGGAGAGTGCATTGAGTGAGAGGCTGGGTTGCTCCCAGGCAAAAGGAGAGGAAAAGAGTGAATCTCAGCAATCCATTCATTCAGAATTGGAAAAAGTGAGTGAGAGGAGTCCCACCTTAGTAGGTGAAGGTGAGGGTGTGAGGGTGGGGAGCCAGGGTGAGACCCTGATGCAACAAAAGAGAGAACATGAGAGAAAGGCAGGTACTGGAGAAATAAGGATGGAACCAGCCATTGCTAGTGAGTCAATGATTGTGGATGATGCTGAAAAGGAAAGACAATTTCAGCAACACTACAAAGCTGTAATTGATAACATTTCCTTGGATGCTGACACTTTTACTCACCCTGTTTCAGCCTATCAACTGTTGGCTGCTCAGGGCAATGTGGAGGCAGAGCAGACTTTGAATTTAGTGCACACCACAGAATCTCTTCAAAGAGATAAACCTGTTGTGAACAGACTGCCTTCTCAAGCTGGAGAGCCATCTGAAGAATTTGGAGTAAATTCTGATGATGATGACTCTGGTTCTTTGGATGGAAGCATGAACATAGGGGGAGCTGAAGACCCAAGTTCTGCTTTCAGTTTACCTAAATGGGCATGGGCAAAGGAATTTTCACCAGGGCAATTTGAGGTGTCTTTGGTAAAACAAGTCATAGCTATTCAGCAGGCCCTTCAGGAAGCTTCAGATGCTGGTATCAAGGCTGTTCTTCAAGCTCACCTAGACTCCTTACAGTTAATGAAGATCCAACACTCAAGACAAAATCTCAGTGTGGATGAATTGAAAAAGGAGATAGCTGACTTAAAAACATATAACTCTGAGAAGCTGGATTCAATAATGCCATATGGTACCATGCATGATCTACTACTAAGGTTGAGGAGAGAATCAGATTCTGACAAGAAGTTAGCCAAGCTGGAAAATAGAGTTCTGGTTATTGAGAATTCAGTGGCTCTACTTCTTCAAAATCAACAGACTCAGACAAATCTTCTCATGCAACTGGCTAAAGCACAAGGCCTAACTCCTCCACTTGATGATAATGCTTCGACAACCAGCCATCCGTAGCCTTTCGATCGAAGTGCTCTGGGTAGTGTTGCAGAAATATTCAACTGGATGATGAACTCATTACGGGAGTTTGCCGCGCCAGGAAGACCACTTACGATGATCAGTCGTAGTAGTGCAATCCCACCATTTTCTACATGTAGAGGAGAACCTGTCGGATTTACTTATCAACCGAACACTGGACTCCTGAGGAATGGACCGTCTTAGCGGAACTTTCGGACCATTTGGGCCAATAAATAAGGCTGGGCCGGCGCCACTCGACCACTTACGCCACTCCTAGTTCAGATGAAATCCATGACTCTGAAACGTAAAGCTCGTCCCCCCTTTCCCCAAGTAGAAACTTGTTGATACGGCTCCACCAAGAAGTCGTATCTAGTTGGAAAGGAAAACTCACCGATATTTCCCAGGCAATGCCTGTTAATGGATTAACTTATTCCAAGAATTTTACTTCCCGAGTGTTGGGTAAGTAATCAAAAACTCTTTTATCAAAATAGCAACCTTGTTGCGAATATAAAACACACAACAGAGCCGGATCCCTCAGGTTTTGAGCGAGTATTTAAATCCCCTTCGAAAGGAGGATCTTAAATATAAAAATGAGTTTTGGGATCCGCCCTAACTTTTAAAATCATTTTGAAGACTCGAAAATATTTTAAAGAATGTTTAGAGTAACGTTGATTTAATAAAATAAATCAGTCCCGATATGTTAGAAAGTATCTGAATATTATTATTTAAATAATATTCCTATAAGGATGATCCTGATAAAAATAATCGAGGTAGGAGTTTTAAAACTCATACTTGAAATGAAAAATAAACAACCAAAGATATACTTATACGAAAGTATGATCTTTATTTGAATAATCGAAAATAAGTCTAATTATCGAAACATTATTCTTTAATAAAATAAAGAATATTATGTAACAAATAAGCGGAGTCATAAGTCCTCAAATGAATATTTAAAATAATATTCATTAAATAAAATAAACGGAGTCTTAAGTCCTCGAATAAATATTCAAAATAATATTCATTAATTAAACTAAAGGGAGTCATAAGTCCTCGAATGAATATTCAAAATAATATTCATTAAATAAAATAAAGCTATCGAATAAACCTTATTCGATTATAGTTTTGAAAACTATATCTATATATATATAAATAAATAAATAATTATATATATATATATATTATACTCGGGAACATCGACTCCCGGTTTAGAAATATGTTCACCTTTGGGTCCCCTATACTAAGGGTATACGCAACTACTGCTTATCTCTAGCATAGGTATTATTCAACTTATAAGCAATTGAATCAACAATTAGATATCAAGATTACGAAACAGACATGCATATATACCATATCAATATGCTCCAATATATCGCAAGATTTGCTAATAACATTCATGCACTTATCACAAGATAATGCATATACATATATACATCACAACAACAGTATAACGGGTAGAAAACTTGCCTGAGCGACTGGGGGTGGTAAAAGGCCTGGGACGAGCCTGGTAACCTATAAACAACATATAAGTTGGAATTAAACAAAAGTCGCTTAAGAATCTACACTTTAACCAACTAGACTCTAACGCTCACTTTTGAACTTAACGATTCACTTAAGTCGCTCGAGTACCCTCAGCTCCACCATTTTTAATAAATTAACCATTACGAATTTTAAGGCGATTCTTTCGCGAGTACTTTACCAACTTCCTAATCCACATTACATAATTGTTTGGTAATCCAATTAGTCCTTTAGGGGCCTTAACCAAGGTTTCAAATTAAGGCGAGGGGTAATGGTCCGTTCGCGAAATGCCGTTACTTAAAATGGTCGTTTCTCCTAAACCGTACATCGGATTCAAGCGTACCACATATTAAAACGAAGCTCGTAACATGAACTATCTAATCATGGCAATGGTCAAAACCTAACAGTGAGTTCACGGGTCCTGAAGTTAATAACAAAAACATGCTAAGGAAAATTGGCCATTACGATGGCTATAACTTAGCAATTCCTAAATTTTTACCCAATCAATTCAATATTAAACCACCACCAATCAACACCATTCCACCATCATTTAACCACAAATCAACCATACAACCAAACTTCATCCAAATCCTATTAAATCAGTCCATTACTTCATGTTTTATCCATCTTATTTAATCACAACAAGAGCTACTAACTATACTTAAGGTTCATCAACCAACAACCAAGATTTATAACCCAAAATCATTATAATTCCAACCAAACTCTAAACATACAAGAATCATGCTCTTATGAACTATAACAAACAAAACCAAACCTAATACTCAAAGTAAAGTTAGGGTTTGGAGGGGTTATACCTTCCTTGGAGAGTGGAAAATCACTTAGGAAGCCTTAAATAACCACTAACTATCTCTACTAAGCTTAGATCTTGAAGAAAATATAAGAAAACACAAAGTTAGTTTCTTGAAAACACTATTCACCAAGAACTTTGATGAATTGATTAGCTATGTTAAACTTGGAATCTTGAGCTTAAACTTATGGCTCATCTAAGTTATAAATTATGGAAGCTAAAGAAACAAACCTCTTGATTTCTGAAGGTGTGTAGCTTGAGTTTTGAAAATTTTCCTTTGCTTTTCATGGAAAAGCCGAGAGCAAGAATGAGGGGGGAGAAGAAATGCTTCTTGTTTGGTTGCCTAGGTATTTGTGTGATGATTTTTTTGTTAATTAGGTTGTTACCATGGTAAAAATTGTGTGGCTCACAATCATCCAACAATTCCTTCCCTTTTGGTCATGCTTAGGTCATCATTCTTATGTCGTCTTTCCATGCTTGTCCTCTTCTTATTGGTTTGATGACATCATCATCACTAACCTCTTTGATTAGCTCCTAATTACTTGGCTAATGACCGCTGATCTGCTATACGGTTCGCTTAACTTTCGTTCTCGTTTATCGTTTGAGGGATCATACCCGGGATCTTATTACTTGGGTTTCCTTAACCTTTCTTAATACATTATATTCCTTTTTTGATCCTCTCTTATAATCCTTCAATTTAAATCCTTCTTATCCTGTTACCTTATACTCAATTCTTTCGGTATCTGGTGGATTTTCGGGAAAAATCAAAGTGTTCGAATTTGGATTCTGACGATCTTTACATACACTTATACACCATATAGAGTACTAATAAGATCTCAGAATAACAATAGAAGAACCCCTACATAGTGTGGCATGAAAAGTTTTCTTATTCAACTTTATCAGCAAAATCACTATTCATAAGGGTTACAAAAATTTTAAAATTTTTGGGGTTATTACAGTCTCCCCTCCTTAAAAGGATTCCGTCCCGGAATCAGATAGAAAAACAAATGGGGGTACTTTTCTAGCATTGTGCCTTCTAACTCTCAAGTCAATTTTCCCACATTGTGGTTCTGCCACAACACCCTAACTAGAACGATAACCTTTCTCCTAAGCACTTGTTCCTTTTTAATCTATAATCCTTCCTGGTTGCTCCATACATGTTACGTCTGGTTGCATGTCTATGCGCTCATATGCCCCTATTTGTCTGGCATCCGAATTACACTTCCTTAATATTAATACGTGGAACACATTATGAACTTGCTACATGTTCGGGGGTAGGGATAGCTCATATGCTAACTTCCCAATACGTCTTAATACCTCCAAGGGTCCAACAATTCGTAGGCTTAGCTTTCCTTTCTTTCCGAACCACATCCATCCTTTCCAAAGGAATACCTATAACAACACTAGGTCCCCTACTTCCTACTCTTTGTCATTTCGTGTCAAATCAACATACTTCGTGTGTCCATCTTGGGCTACTATCAGCTGTCCTCTGATTAGATCTATTATATCCTTGGGCCTTTGGACTACTGCGGGTCTGAGCATCTTGTGCTAGAGCAACTTCATCCTAACATAAGGGAGATCGACATTGTCTTCCCTCAAGGATTTCATAAGGCGACATCTCGATAATGACATATGATCTATTATCGTAAGAAAACTCAATCCACGTTAAGTGATCATTCTAAATTCATTCAAGTCTATTGCACAGACTCTCATCATAGCTTCTAGCACTATGGCTTTTGCTTCTCAATACCCATTCTTTTCCAGTTTGTAGTCATTACTATCTTCCGTACATAATACTATACTGGTTACACTTTTGCTTGTTAGCGTTCTATAACCTTTTAATAACCACGTCAACCTTAGTATCACGAATGCGTTAGAATCGGAATACCACCGTACTGATACTACCTCCTTTAGCTTCTTCCATCTTCGAAAGCTTGGTCCTTCATATAGAAGTAAAAGAATTTATTGAGAGATCACTATGATCATGAACACTTGTTATATCGCATAGTTAGTACAGAAGGTGGCCAGCCTTTAGTACTTGACAAGCAATTAAACAATAGATGGTATCCTACTAGGCTTCTATCACACAGATAGATAGTCATTTGGCAATACCTCCCCTTCTGGAAGGGTTGTTCTTCTCAGCTTATATGAAATGAAAAGGAGAGAAAAGAACGAATTGAAGAGAATTGTAGATATATAAAATATACTGCCACAAAATATCTGGCTTGGAATCTACCTCTGAACTATAGAGGTTTGTCATAGGAGAACAAATCATGTACGTATATATATATATCAACATCAAGTATTATCGCATCATATTTCACATGCTTAAATATTTTTGCTATACCGTCCATCATTCTATGGACCCATGCTCTTCCTCGAGCTTATACACAATCACCTTTGAAACTCCCTCGACATCAAAAATCGAATCTGGGATCTCATTCTATACATCATCGTTACTAGAATTCTATGCTTGCACCGCAACCTTCCTCGTATAGTAATACGACTCTCTATTGATAAGAAGGAATAAGTATTCAATAGGTAGATAATCTACTTAATTAGTCTATCAATGATAACTTATACACCACAACGACCCGATTAGTGGTACTCAATCTCAACATCCATTCCAATACAACTCTCACGGTTGCCAGTAATCGGCTCATTACTCGTAGAATCATTCTTGCATTACTATGGTCCACCGTTGACCTACTGTAGTCATTTGTTTTCCATGAAATCTTAATAGCTAACCATACGGAGTCCATACATATCGTATCTAATTCTTCTAAGGAGGTACCATGATCACCGTTCATGATTCATGAAGAACACTCCTGATCCTGACGTACATTCATGACGTGAAGCAGATAAAATTGCAGAAGAGTTTTAATGAAAGCAACGATAGCAGGTTAATACCATTCTTAATCATATGCCTTCCATAGAAGACTTAACTCAAAGGTTTGTTTAGTCCTTTTTGAAACATGGTCCTGGCTTATTCTCAAGATAGTACCTTTTAAGATAGACAGCCTGCTCATGGTGATTACACGAATTAAACCTTTACCAAACTATTATTACGGTTGGGTATTGCACAGTCATCAGAAGGAATGTCAATCTTCCAAACCATAATACAACCTTCACGGCTTCAACCATCATCACTATATTCCTCTGGCATGAGCGCTTATAATTCCTCTCTTACACTTAGAGTGTCGGCCACCTCTTTGGCCTTTCCTGATAGTAAAATTTCCTTACAATCAATGTCATTTTAAATGATCTTCAACTAAATTTTTCTACTTCATTTCAATCACTGCTTATGTGAAAATGCTTTTCTTAAGTCCTGGTGAGAAAAAGAAAAAAAATCACCATTTTTCCATAAGTCATTGCCTTAGTCTTTAGATGTGAACATTGTCACGGCTGACTCCCGATCATACTTAGGACGTTTCTTATCATGGGTCCTTCTTGTTTTCACCAATCTTGACCCTCACTGGGTCGATCTATACTTTCTTATGGTTCAACACGTGCCCACCTGATATTATTATACTTACGTCACATTTCCTTTATCAAAATTTCTATTCTGAGAACTTGGAATATTACCTTTCTCCTTGTAAAACCTCTAAGGTTATCCTTAAATCGTTCCTCCTGTATTCCCTAGATACAGGGCATATCAAAATACCATTTAGTAATACTAGAACCATTGTCTATGTACTTCTGAAAAATTTCTTTACTGATCTTTAAAGGTTGTTGTTACCTTGATCCTTTCCAATTCATACTGTCAAAACTCATGTTGTCCCTATTAAGGGTGGAATGCCAACCTTTATACATTCCCCTAGGATTCATCTCAAGTTATCGAAGTTATATCCTTAATTCCACCTTTAAAAAGGTACTTGCATCCTTCCATGGATAAATCAAGTCATATATCTTTGATAGATTATCTTATTCATCATTCCCACCTTGATAGTCTATACCTAATTTCATAATTGCATCCTTATTCAAATTGAGGTCTATCCATATGGCCTCCAAAAGATAACAATGGTTATCTGCTTTTCTTTCCTGATTTGGTAATGATAACATGGATGTTCTGGAAGATATTGGTCGTGTTCAATGTGAAAATCTTCTTAATAAATCCTCATTTACCTTTGTTGTTTATCTCAACAGTCATCTCAATATTGTGATATCTTTCATACCTGGCGTCTCCCTTTCTGGGTATCATGCCACCGGTCTTACACTTCACATTCTTGAAGGTCACTTCCTTCATCCAATTTTCCTAATTTCTTACTTTCTTGTCTCCTCAGTCTATCCGCGTCTCATAATTTATCCTTCGAACTATCTCAAGGTTTCCTCGAATCCTTCCAACTTAAAGGGGGTACAATATATATATCTCTTATGCCTTCAACCATCAACTTTAACTTATGGTGAATCATCCTCATCCTGACGATCATATACTTTTCTATTTCTATTACTACGAGTCTTTAGGGTTTCCTCATACCCAACTCCCTTATCATTCCTCAAACTCTATTGCCTTTATGCTCCTTTCTACTTCAGTTTCTTTGTATTTTCCTTTCTCTTACAATCATTTCATGAACCCACTAATCATTGACTTCAAACATCACGTCATTCTGGGATTCTTGTCCTCTAGACGAATCTTGACAACTTTTACAATCTTAGATTCATAATTCATCATATTCGTCCGCCTTTGTTCCGGCTCTTAAAGCTTTTACACTATCTCCATAATCTTGGGATTTACTTTCTTGAAAACAACTGATTGAACTTTAATCAGTTTATCATAACCTCTTGCTCCGTGCCTTTCTTGGTCTTTCACCAGCGGGTGGCTTTTCTCTTAGGGGGTAAGTGATAAAAACAGTCTTTTGTGCTTCGTCAATCATTTAGAAGCTCAAATGATTCCTATATTTTAAAATCCTCATTTTCCACTTCATTATGTTCCGGGTCCCTTATATCTTAATTGCGACCTCCCTGATTATCACATTCAGGGTTTGCCCCAAATCTTATTCTTCGAGGGGGCATAATGCTTGGAATTTTTTTTTGGAATCTCTTTATATTTGTCTTACTTACTTTGCTTAATTCTTTCCTCGTTCAGTCCTTACATGATCATAACTTATGAGTTCTCAAGTTCTATAAACTTCATGACACTATTAAGTGCTGATAGTGCAACTAAAAATATGAACTTATCACAAACAAACTGATCTGAACTGAAAGGAACAAATATATACATAACCATTTGTTCGAGGTACAACAACTGAACACATGAAAGAGAATTACATCAATTGGCCTGATCACTTCTATCCCAAAAGTACTACCACATATAATCATCTAGTCATTAAAAACTAATCATTCATAACTTAGGTTAATCCTCCAAAAGCGGTGCTGCATGAAATCCTTATCAGATTGGTCAGACTCTGCACACTATTATGGATCAAGAAATGCGGGCACGCACGACATCCCTAACCTGCTCCATTAAAGCGGTGATGAGGTCTAAGATAGTTGCAAGTAGATATGGATCAATCTGACCCTCAAGATGGCCTCTAGCTGTAACAAGGGTGGTAGCCTCAATCCTTTCCATGCTATAAGCTAATCCTGCCGGAAGTACCCCGCCCTCAATCCTCGGTGCAGTAAGTCGATCCAACATATCACTCCTAACATTATGGGCCTCAGACAGGCCACCCAAAGTCATATAATAATCGGCGATAAGAGAAGCCTGAGTGGTAGCATCTAGCAGTCCATGGGGTGCAGGTGGTGCAGACCCAGGAGATCCAAATGGATAACCTAGCACGGTATCAGGTGACAATGGTGCAGGAGATAAAGGTGGCATTTCCTCAGTAGGTGCTGGGCTCTGTACAGGGGAGGGAACAGGAATTGGTGGAACCTCATGGATGTCTACAGGAACCTCTGGAAGAGGGTCCGATACCGGTATAACCGGTGCCGTGGAAGGTCCCACTTCTTCTACCCTCATTATCCTCTGTGCCCTTGGTAACTCTTCATCCTCTAGTGCCACCCTCGCGGACATTCTAGCTCTGGTAGTTGCCCTGACTACGGTCATCAATTCCTCAGCAGGCCTCTCTTTATTCCCGTCAGGACCCTCCACGAGATCCTCCTCAGCAACAATCCCTTCTGGGATAACATCCTCAACTGCAGCATTCCCAACATGAATCTCATCCGGTCCCTCGCTAGGGTACTCTATCGGATTCACAATTTGATCTCCAACATGTAATAAAACATCCTCATGCTGATGCTCCTGAACCTCAGGGTTCGGTGCCCCACTGCCCTATATGATAATGAACTATATTACTACCACGATATTTATAAGGGTTCCCATAAGGGTTTTAACTGTCAGTACTACATTAGGTAGCCCGACTATGAACTTGGCAAGAGTTCTTATTATCTTAGTGAACTCATTATCATAATGCCACATCATCTCTGAGGTTTATAACGCTTAGCTCTGATACCATTTCTGTAACAACCCCAGATCCGGGGTCGGGGATCCGGGTCATCACGAGTTCTATTTCCCTTAATAATACTTAATCTTAACAATCAACCAACTGCTGCGTATTGTGACCCCACAATATACACACACACACCACAAGTTATAGTCCCAGAGATGAATACCAAAAATAACACAAGTCATTTTATTCCACAATTAAAAGCCATTACACCTTAAAAGGGTTCTAAATAAATTTACATATTCCTTGTCATTATTACAATTCATATTATACATAAGTCTGGTTCATCAATAGTTGAAAACCTAGCCTATTGGTTGCTCCTACCTCAGCTACGGCGGCATCAACGCTTCCAGAAAACTGCGGAACGTTTCGTAACCGCTTGCGAATTGGGAGCTTGGTCTTGTTCATCCTTTCTATCTGTTTTTGTGTGATGAAAGAAGAAAGCAAGGGTGAGCAACAAGCCCACCGAAATAATATGCATAATAATTAACAATATATGAGCATTCTCATAGTACTCATGAAAGTCTTGGTCAAGAAGAAATGAACCAAGTTTGACCTCTTAATGCGACGAAGTCGCAAAAATATTCAGTATATATAGTTATGTACTTTTCAAAATCTTTGAAATCCTCTGCCATGTATAATATACACAGAGTTCCATTTTATAACTATATAAAAATATCGTTGCAAGGTGATCTCATATATCTAACCTTGTCTCAACGTTTTTCTGAAAATCTTTATCATGCATAAGATAATCATTTACTAGATATAAGTTGAAAAGATGAAGTTACAAGATACTCCAATATACTTATATCCTTTCCGAATACTACTTTAACTACCACCGTTTAAGGTATAAATAGTTCATCACATATATGAAGCTATAAGGCATAACTTGTATAGAATCAATCTTTGAAATATCATTCAAAAGAAATGAAGTTACGAGATACTTCATTTGATGGAAACATCATTTTAAAAACTCGACCCTGCCAACACTCAACAATCGCCCAGCCGTAGCCTTTCTATCGAAGTGCTCTGGGTAGTGTTGCAGAAATATCCAACTGGATGATGAACTCATTACGGGAGTTTGCCGCGCCAGGAAGACCACTTACGATGATCAGTCGTAGTAGTGCAACCCCACCATTTTCTACATGTAGAGGAGAACCTGTCGGATTTACTTATCAACCGAACACTGGACTCCTGAGGAATGGACCGTCTTAGCGGAACTTTCGGACCATTTGGGCCAATAAATAAGGCTGGGCCGGCGCCACTCGACCACTTACGCCACTCCTAGTTCAGATGAAATCCATGACTCTGAAACGTAAAGCTCATCCCCCCTTTCCCCAAGTAGAAACTTGTTGATACGGCTCCACCAAGAAGTCGTATCTAGTTGGAAAGGAAAACTCACCGATATTTCCCAGGCAATGCCTGTTAATGGATTAACTTGTTCCAAGAATTTTACTTCCCGAGTGTTGGGTAAGTAATCAAAAACTCTTTTATCAAAATAGCAACCTTGTTGCGAATATAAAACACACCACAGAGCTGGATCCCTCAGGTTTTGAGCGAGTATTTAAATCCTCTTCGAAAGGAGGATCTTAAATATAAAAATGAGTTTTGGGATCCGCCCTAACTTTTAAAATCATTTTGAAGACTCGAAAACATTTTAAAGAATGTTTAGAGTAATGCAGATTTAATAAAATAAATCAGTCCCGATATGTTAGAAAGTATCTGAATATTATTATTTAAATAATATTCCCATAAGGATGATCCTTTTAAAAATAATCGAGGTAGGAGTTTTAAAACTCATACTTGAAATGAAAAATAAATAACCAAAGATATACTTATACGAAAGTATGATCTTTATTTGAATAATCGAAAATAAGTTTAATTATCGAAACATTATTCTTTAATAAAATAATGAATATTATGTAACAAATAAGCAGAGTCATAAGTCCTCAAATGAATATTTAAAATAATATTCATTAAATAAAATAAACGGAGTCTTAAGTCCTCGAATGAATATTCAAAATAATATTCATTAATTAAACTAAACGGAGTCATAAGTCCTCGAATGAATATTCAAAATAATATTCATTAAATAAAATAAAGCTATCGAATAAACCTTATTCGATTATAGTTTTGAAAACTATATCTATATATATATATAAATAAATAAATATATATATATATATATATATATTATACTCGGGAACATCGACTCCCGGTTTAGAAATATGTTCACCTTTGGGTCCCCTATACTAAGGGTATACGCAACTACTGCTTATCTCTAGCATAGGTATTATTCAACTTATAAGCAATTGAATCAACAATTAGATATCAAGATTACGAAACAGACATGCATATATACCATATCATCATGCTCCAATATATCGCAAGATTTGCTAATAACATTCATGCACTTATCATAAGATAATGCATATACATATATACATCACAACAACAGTATAACGGGTAGAAAACTTGCCTGAGCGACTGGGGGTGGTAAAAGGCCTGGGACGAGCCTGGTAACCTATAAACAACATATAAGTTGGAATTAAACAAAAGTCGCTTAAGAATCTACACTTTAACCAACTAGACTCTAACGCTCGCTTTTGAACTTAACGATTCACTTAAGTCGCTCGAGTACCCTCGGCTCCACCATTTTTAATAAATTAACCATTATGAATTTTAAGGCGATTTCAACTTCCTAATCCACATTACATAATTGTTTCGTAATCCAATTAGTCTTTTAGGGGCCTTAACCAAGGTTTCAAATTAAGGCGAGGGGTAATGGTCCGTTCGCGAAATGCCATTACTTAAAATGGTCGTTTCTCCTAAACCGTACATCGGATTCAAGCGTACCACATATCAAAACGAAGCTCGTAACATGAACTATCTAATCATGGCAATGGTCAAAACCTAACAGTGAGTTCACGGGTCCTGAAGTTAATAACAAAAACATGCTAAGGAAAATTGGGCATTATGACGGCTATAACTTAGCAATTCCCAAATTTTTACCCAATCAATTCAATATTAAACCACCACCAATCAACACCATTCCACCATCATTTAACCACAAATCAACCATACAACCAAACTTTATCCAAATCCTATTAAATCAGTCCATTACTTCATGTTTTATCCATCTTATTCAATCACAACAAGAGCTACAAACTATACTTAAGGTTCATCAACCAACAACCAAGATTTATAATCCAAAATCATTATAATTCCAACCAAACTCTAAACATACAAGAATAATGCTCTTATGAACTATAACAAACAAAACCAAACCTAATACTCAAAGTAAAGTTAGGGTTTGGAGGGGTTATACCTTCCTTGGAGAGTGGAGAATCACTTAGGAAGCCTTAAATAACCACTAACTATCTCTACTAAGCTTGGATCTTGAAGAAAATATAAGAAAACACAAAGTTAGTTTCTTGAAAACACTATTCACCAAGAACTTTGATGAATTGATTAGCTATGTTAAACATGGAATCTTGAGCTTAAACTTATGGCTCATCTAAGTTATGAATTATGGAAGCTAAAGAAACGAACCTCTTGATTTTTGAAGGTGTGTAGCTTGAGTTTTGAAAATTTTCCTTTGCCTTTCATGGAAAAGCCGAGAGAAAGAATGAGGGGGGAGAAGAAATGCTTCTTGTTTGGTTGCCTAGGTATTTGTGTGATGATTTTCTTGTTAATTAGGTTGTTACCATGGTAAAAATTGTGTGGCTCACAATCATCCAACAATTCCTTCCCTTTTGGTCATGCTTAGGTCATCATTCTTATGTCGTCTTTCCATGCTTGTCCTCTTCTTATTGGTTTGATGACATCATCATCACTAACCTCTTTGATTAGCTCCTAATTACTTGGCTAATGACCGCTGATCTGCTATACGGTTCGCTTAACTTTCGTTCTCGTTTATCGTTTGAGGGATCATACCCGGGATCTTATTACTTGGGTTTCCTTAACATTTCTTAATACATTATATTCCTTTTTTGATCCTCTCTTATAATCCTTGAATTTAAATCCTTCTTATCCTGTTACCTTATACTCAATTCTTTCGGTATCTGGTGGATTTTCGGGAAAAATCAAAGTGTTCGAATTTGGATTCTGACGATCTTTACATACACTTATACACCATATAGAGTACTAATAAGATCTCAGAATAACAATAGAAGAACCCCTACATAGTGTGGCATGAAAAGTTTTCTTATTCAACATAATCAGCAAAATCACTATTCATAAGGGTTACAAAAAGTTTAAAATTTTTGGGGTTATTACAGTAATTACCTTACACTTGTTAAAGGCTTCTAGTAAGTTATCCATTTAGATACTTGCATTACTGTTTACACTTAAATATTATCTTGCGAGCTGTAATGCTCATTCTTGCTTCATTTCTTCATCACACAACAACAGTTAGGAAAGATGGTCAGACTCAAGCAGACCCAGCGCAAGCGCGTGGGAAGCGTCCCGTGTCTTCCCGTTGATATCGTAGCTGCTATAGCTGCAGAGGTAGATCTATTTGTAGATCAAGCATTCTACTTTTGGGAACCAATTATGTATAATTATAACTTGTGACAGGTAATAGCAATTAACTGTAAACTTATTAAGTAATCATTTTGGATTGTAATAACTTTTATATTGTGGATTCAAGGACTTGTACTTATTTTAATTTCATCTCTGAGACTATAACGTGTTGTGGTGTGTGTTAGTGTGGGGTCACAGCATGAGGTTATTTATTATTAATTAAGTTAGTGATATTGTGGAAAGAAAGACCGTGACGACCCGAATCCCTGACCCCGGATCTGGGGGTGTTACAAGAAGTTACTCTCAGAGATCCTTTCATGTTGACAGACAAACCATATGAACAAATCAAACAAACACCTTTACAAAATGTTGTCTGCTTAAATTGTGATGGATGCTCATGATAAAAATGATCTAAAAGAGAACTTGATCTTATTTCTCAATGATGGCAGAACTTACAGACTTGCCGATACTGATGTGCTAAAGAAGTTTGTCAAAGATCTTCAACATATTTACTACCTTCTGGAAGTAAAATCTGATGTTACAAGAAGATGGTCAGAATATATTTTGAAGGCTATAAGAGATCTTCTCAGAATCTCTGGTACAAAAGCTTCTCAATACATTCCAAAAATAACTGAAGATGATGGAAGAGAAATTCCTATGAGGAAGAACTCTGCTAAGGTGGAAGTTATTCTGAAAGGAAAGTGTATATGCTATAATGAAGACTCTTCACATCCTAGAGCTATCAGACTTGGAGATGGTCTTGAAAGAACATCTATTCCAGCACTTAGAACAACCATTTATCAAATTGGTGACAATGAAGATAAGAACTGATACAAGTCAAAGCACAGTTAGTTGGAGTTCTGAGAAAAGCTGAAGACAAGTTGGTAAAAGACTTTACAAGGAATCACTTTGGATTCAGATTGATTCAGTAAGATTGGTAAAAGCTGCAAGGACTGTAAGTTATAGTTAGTTGTCTAAATAAACTCTCATTGCATTTGTACTTAAATGTTTTTGACATCATCAAATCTAATAACTTGTATATTTTTCATAATTTACAAGTTGGGGGAGATTGTTAGATATATTTGTGATGTCATGTCTAATCTATTGTGTTTAGTTTCAGAACTTAATATCAGGACTTATCAGGACTTACTGGAAATCAGGACTTACTGAAGTCAGAACTTATATCATAACTTAAGGCCGTCAGGATTTATATCAGGACTTAAGTGCGGGTACTTCAGATAAAGAATGCAGCTGATTTACAGGAGAGGATCTGGACTAAACAAAGGAAGATATGCATGAGAAGTTCGACAACTTGAAGACTTGTAGAAGATAATATCTGATTGATATATTTTAGGAGACATAATTATATTCCATATCAATTAGAAGATATCTTGTTACTGAGTACTATATAAACACAGCTTAGGGTTTACACTATAAGTGTGATCATTCACGAGAACATTATTCATTGTAACCTAGCAGCTCTTAGTGATATTGTTCATCACTGAGAGAGTAGTTTAACCTACTTTGTAACAGAGCTTATTATATTGAATAAACTTGATTACTGTTACATACTTGTGTTCTAAATCGATTTGATTGTATAAACACTATATTCAACCCCATTCTATAGTGTTGTGTGACCTAACAGTTATCTTGCACATGAATGTGCTAAACTTGCCTCCCTAATAGCAGGATCATTGGCAATTGAACTCCTAGCTTCAATTGTGAGTGCAATTTTAGCTAGGATTATAATGCAGTTGTTCCTTTAAGAGAAACCTTCAATTGAATTGGAGAGAATTTAGATAGCTCCCTCTCGGGAGTACTACCATATGAAAGTGCATTTGAAACTACCACAGGGTCTTCAGTAAAAACTGATAAAACCCCTGTGTTTATTTTGGTGTCATCAAGGTCTACCCCAGAGTGTAGCCTCTCACCACCTAAATTTGGGTCCTAGGTGGTGAAGACTGTCTCTTGAACCATGTCACATGATATTGGAAACACTTGAGAGTCAGATTCAAGTGTTTGATTGAATGAAGAAGAAATTTGAGAGAATAGATTTTGAATTTCAAAATTGAGGATTGGCAGCTCCCCCTGAATAGATGAGGAAGCTTCGAATGATGTGCTCTCTTTGTGTGTGACATCCTTATTTCTCCTTTCATACACTTGAATTTGTTCAAGTGTTGGTGCAGACTCTTTACATGGTGCATTTGGGTGGATGATTTGTTTAATAGAGATACCCTGTTGGGAGGATGCCTCTAGAGTCTGTTTAAATCCCTCTTTTTCAATGACATCCTTTTGGGAGGATGCAGAGGTAGCTTGAATGGTCAACTCAACTTGTTTTACCTTATTTGATTTCTTGACCAAGGTTGACTCCGGTTCTGTTTGATCCTCACCACTCTCATTTATTACAGTTAATGGTGCCTACTTTCTCTTCTATTTACTCACTTCACCCTTTTGAGAGTATGAAGTGGCTGGTTTCCTAGATGCTATAGATAAAGAAGAAGGGGTCTCAGTATGGGAATTTCCGTGTTGGTGTTCCTGTGTTTGTACTTCCACAGGGATATGAGCCATTACTGCACTAAATTTAATGTTAGACCTCATGTCAGGCATAGAGTAAGGGTATGTCCTGAGTCTCTCCAACATGAATGGAGTGAGTCTAAGACTTACAGTTACCTTATTTTTAGTAGTAAGTGAACCAATTAGAACTTTGGACACTTGCTTACAGTTGTCTATTTGTGTTCTATCTATACCATTTAGCATGTGAATGTCATGCACTTTATAATTTAAAGCAGACATTATGAATCTAGGAAGAAAGATTTCATTACCTCTTGATGCCAATGTCATTATGAGCCTAGTGCTCAGCTCCTCCATGATGAGATGACCTACATTGAGGTGTCTGTATGGGCCATTGAGAACACCAGCTTCTGGAAAACACTTGAGATGTAGTCATACCCTGTCTTTCTGCAAGTGAAGGCCCTCATAATGAAGTCGAATAGAAAGGACCATTCCCTCCTCAAGTTCTTCTTGTTTAGGCTTGCTAAGTTGATCTTCCCACTGTAATTGATGAAGTCCATGAACTCAGTTAGCTCTTCTTGAGTTGGAACCTCCACCATCTTGTCAGTAGGGATGCCCAAAGCCACATTGACATCATCCTCAGATTATTCCACTTGTTGGCCTCTAATGGAGTAGTTAACCACAATAGATACATCCTGGTTTTCATGCACCACAATCCTCACCACAGCTGTGTTCCAAAAATCCCTGAGAACATCCAAGTACCGCACTGGAATTCCAGTTAGAGCACCTGCAAAGTATGTTTCAGAAAGAAACTTCATAAAACTCTTGAAAGTATTAGGAGCCAGATTTGCACCTGTAAATGCAAGATAGTTGGTTCCTTCCTTTGGGATAAAGGGTATAACTGTGTTTGATGCCATTATAAGTGTTTGAGTTTGAGTGGGTAGGACAAATTAGGAAGAAAGAGTTTGAAACGAGAGAAATTGGTATAAATTTGGAAAAATTAGGTCACTTAGAGATCTCGAAGGCGTAAAGAGGTGTATGTCGAGATGTCTGGTATTTATAGTAAAAGGTAAATGACTTATCGAGAATTCAAAATAAATGTTTGGAATTTGCTTATCGAGAAGTCATATTGAAGGAATAGATACATATCTATATGTCATTTCCCTGACTCTTATCGAGAACTAAAAAATAACTTATCGAGAAGTTAAATAAATACCCGGTTTGTCCTGAATGGACTGAATTATTTCCAATTTTTATTTGAATAAATTGAAATAAAATCAGAATGATTTTATCAAAAGTATATTTCCAAAATAATTTATTAAGTGAAATTATTTCAGTTCTAAGTTGTAGATTATTCTAAAATTTATATTTGTAGAGAACTCTGTGAATTATCACTTATCGAGATCTATACAATGGCTTATCGAGAAGTCATAATGAAGCTTGTCGAGAAGTCCTTCGAGAAGTTAGAAACATGACTTAAAGAGAACTCACTCGAGAAGTCTCAAAATGACTTATCGAGAAGTCAATTAGACTTATCGAGAACTCAGTTCTCTATATACTTTTGTTCTTTTTGATTCTGTCTTGTGCTAATTTCACATATTAAAAATGTAAATTAACAATTAGACAGTTTTCTCAGAATTGAAAAATTCCAAACTAAATTTTGAATTTTGAAAAATAAATGTACAGAGATTTTTTGAAATATTTATAACTCATATTCTAGTTAATTTCCAATTAAATCAAATTAATTTTGATTTATTAGAAATCAATCTACTGCAAACCATTAGCTGAGTTCTTGTCTTTAGGATGAAGAATTTAGCATTCCAATTTCACCTACAAGTCTAGTGAAAGTTGCTTCATCCAAAGGTTTAGTAAAAATGTCAGCTAACTGTTTTTATGTTGGAATAAAGATGAGCTCAATGGTACCATTAGCAACATGTTCTCTAATAAAATGGTACCTTACATCAATGTGTGTTATTCTAGAATTATTAACTGGATTAGCCAAAATAGATATAGCACTAGTATTGTCACACATAATTAGAATTTTGTGTAACATTAGGCCATAATCCATTAACTGATTTCTAATCCAAAGCACTTGAGCACGACAATTTGCAGCAGTTATATATTCAGCCTCAGCTGTGAAAGTTGACACATATTGTTGTTTCTTTCTATAAAAGGATACTAGTCTTTGTCCAAGAAATTTACAGCTTCCACTAATGCTCTTTCCGTCAACCCTCCATCCAGCAAAATCTGCATCTATGTATCCAACAGCTTCAAATCATGTTCCTTTAGGATAACATAATACCAAGTTTGGAGTCCCCTTTAGGTATCTGAAAATTCTCTTCACAACCATTAAATGTGATTATTTTGGATTGGATTGAAATCTTGCACACAGACATGTTGCAAACATAATGTCTGGTTAACTAGTAGTCAAATATAGCAAAGATCCAATCATCCCTATATAACCTGAAATGTCTACACTTTTTCCTTTCTTATCTTCATCCAACTTAGTAGTTGTAGACATATGTGTAGATGCATGTGAACAATAAACCATACCAAACTTCTTCAATAAATCTTTAACATACTTGGTTTGGTTGATGAAGATTCCATCACTTCTTTGAATGACTTGAAATCCAAGAAAGTAACTTAACTCTCCCATCATACTCATTTCATATTCACTCTGCATGAGTTTTGAGAATCTTTGACATAACTTTTCATTAGTAAAACCAAAAATGATATCATCCACATAGGTCTGAACTAGGATTATATCACCACCATGGTGCTTGTACAAGAGAGTCTTGTCTATTGTTTGTCTACTTTTCCTCTAGTGAATCCATGTTTAAGCAAAAATTATGACAGTGTGTCCTACCAAGCTTTAAATGCTTGCTTTAATCCATCTAGAGCTTTGAGTAGTTTGTACACAAAGTTTGGAAATTCCGGATCTTCAAAGCCAGGTGGTTGTTGCACATAAACTTCTTCTTCTAACTCACCATTAAGGAATGCACTCTTCACATCCATTTGATACACCTTAAAATTTAAGTGTGCAGAAAATGCAAGAAAGATCCTTATTGCTACAAGTCTTGCAACTAGAGCAAAAGTTTCATCATAATCAATTCCTTCCTCCTGTGAGTAGCCTTTTACAACCAACCTTGATTTGTTTCTAGTGACAATCCCATTTTCATCCATTTTAATCCTGAACACCCAATTTGTTCCAATTACACTTATGTTCTTTGTTGCAGGAAATAACTCCCAAACTTTGTTTCTTTCAAACTGATTTAGCTCCTCTTGCATAGCAGATATCCAATCAGGATCAAGTAGAGCTTCTTCAGTTTTCTTAGGCTCAATTTTTGAAAGAAAACATGCATGAAGACATTCATTTACATTTGCACTTCTAGTCCTCACTCCAGCAGTTGGATCACCAATAATTGATTATCATGTGTGACTCATATTCCATTTCCTGGTGTGAGTTTGTTGACTTGAGTTTTCAGCATTTTCTTCACCACTGGCATGACTTGCAGAACTTTTTCCTCTTTCTCCCCCTGGGTTTGTGCTATCAAATTCAGGTGATTAAGATGAACTTCCATTCTCATGATTCACTTATTTAGTTGACTCTTCATCCATTATGTGATTTGTGTTGACTACAACTTCATCCTCAAAATCACTATCAATGTTGAGATTTTCAAATTACAGGGTTTCAGCTTCATTATCATCAAGGCATTCCCAGCCTGGACACTTGTCATCATCAAAAATTACATATGTGCTTTCCATAATTTTTTTTGTTCAAGCACATAGACTTTGTTGGCAGTTCTCTCCAATGAATATCCCAGAAAAATTGCTTCAAAAACCTTAGAGTCAAATTTTCTCACATACTTGGAGTTGTCTTTCAAACATAACACTTGTTTCCAAACACATGAAGACGATTCACAGTAGGATTTCTTTTAGATAAGATTGAGTAGGGTTACTTGCCAAGATTCTTGTTAATGAGATATCTATTTTGAGTATAGCATGCAGTGTTGACAACTTCTTCCCAAAAAATTATTGGCAGTTTGGCATCTTGCAGTATTATTCTAGCAACCTCTACTAGTGTTCTATTCTCTCTCAACTACCCCATTTTTCTAAGGTATTCTAGCAGCTGAGAATTCTTGAACAATGCCCTTGTCTTTGCATAATTCTGTTAAATTTGCATTTCTAACTTCTTTGTCATTGTCACCTCTCAATCTCTTCATACCAATATGATCTTCAACCTGCTTCTCAATTTTCTTAATGTGTTCAATTATGATGTGTGGAGTCTCATCTTTAGAATGCATAAATTTTACCCATGTGTAGCTTGAGTAGTCATCCACCATCACTAGTGCATATTTCTTTCTTGAAATTGACAAGACATTAACTGGTCCAAATAAGTCCATGTGAATAAGTTGCAAAGGTGCACTTATAGAATTCATAGTTTTACTCTTGTGATTTGACTTCTTCATTTTGCCTTTTTGACAAGCCTCACAAACTTCATTTTGAGCAAACTCCAGATTTGGCATGTCTCTCACTAACTCCTTTTTTACCAGGGTGTTGATTTCCTTGTAATTCAGGTGAGAGGGCTTTTTATCCCAAAACCTGCTTTTCTCTTTAGATGCCTTGGTGTAGAAGCAACAAATTCCATCCTCATTTGCTGATTTTAGGTCTGCAAGAAATAAGCTTCCCTTCCTTGCTCATTTCAAAGCAGTTTCACCGGTCTTTTTGCTGATAATTAGGCATTCTCCTTTATCAAATAAAACATTGAATCCTCTATCTGTATATTGGCTGACACTCAGGAGATTCACCTCAAGACCAGTTACCAGTGCTACATCTTCAATGACAACATTTCTAGAAATTATCTTGCCATATTCCATTGTGAAACCTTTGTTGTTGTCTCCAAAAGTCACTAATAGGTCAGCCATCTCCTCAAATTATGATAGCAGGACCATATCACCTGTCATATGTCTTGAGCATCCACTATCTATGATTTATATGAACTTCTTCACTTTGTCCTGCACACAATGAGGATTAAGTGTGTTTAGCAACCCAATCAGTGTTTGGTACTTTCTTCTTATTAACAGATTTGGTAGAAGTAGAATTTGATGATTCAGAAAGAATAGAATTCATTAATTGATGTGCATTTTTCTTTTTAGTTGAGGACTCAATATTGACTTCCTTAAGATCTACTCTCAGCTTGTGACAACTTGTCATTACTTTCATGTTGCAAGATATGCAATTAAACTTATCACGGAATGAGTAGGGATCATCAGCCTTTGTTTCATTATACTTGCATGTTCCCACTCCTGGCTTGCTAACAACCTTTTTGCAAGGTGAGTTAGATGATTAACAAAGCCACACTTTTGACACTGTTTCCTGGGAGTATCTGCAATAAATGCAAAGTTATTGCTTTTGTTTATTCCAACCTTCCCATTTCTACTTTTCTTCTTATTTCCTGTATTCTCAGTCTTAACTTCCTTGATTTGTTTCTTGGGATTTTGATTCATCATGGGCTTCTTCTCAGCTTTAGGAGTTCGAGTTATTTCTGTGCATTTCATCTTATTATCCTCATCAGCAAGCTCTTGCTTTATCACCAACTCAACTTCACTAAAATTTGCTTCACATGCCTTGAACAAAGGTGCATCCACTTTCCTTAACATAACTGGGACATCTTCATTCATAATTATTTTGCCTCTACCACCTTCAACCTTTTTGTTGTTGTTCAATGCATCATAATCTAAGCCAATAGCTATGTTTGCACATGGCTTGTTCTTCTCATGGTACTGACCAATTAGCTGAGATGCATTCCTGAATGACTTTAGTTTCACCTCATTCTTCTCTATCTTTTCTCTTAACACAGCTTCTATTTCACTAGTACACTTCAACTTGTTCTTTAGATATTCATCTCTTGTTTGGCTGTCTCAAGCTCCACAAGTAGTAGCTCAAAATTCTATTTCTCACTCTCAAGTTTCTCATTAGCTTTTGATAGCCTACTGACCTCCTCAGTAGTTGCTACCATGCTAGTATGGATATGGAACATTTATATGCTCATCTTTTCAACAGTCTCCTTATACCGACTTTCATTTAAATCAATAGTGGTAAGAGTTGGTACCTGTGTTTTTGATGAGGATGACTTTCTTGCTCCAAGGCCATGAGTGCATAGTTTCCTAGTTCCTCATCCTCATCAGTAACTGAATCATCACAATTCTTTCCTTTTGTAATGTAAGCTTTACCAGACTGTTTCTTCAAGAGAGCTTCATATTTAACTTCCAATTCCAGATATGCCTTATCCTTTTTCACTTTCTTTGGATTTCTACATTTTGTGGAAAAGTGGCCCAATTCATCACAATTGAAGCATCTTATTTTTGATCTGTCAACAGATCCAGTTTTGCAGTCACTTTTGCCACCAGAGTTGTACTGAGCTTTTCCTTTCCAGCTGTTGTCCTTGTTTGTTAGATAATAAATTACACACAGAGGGGGGTGAATGTGTTTATGTGTTTTTATGCTTTTCTTGAAGTGTTTAAGGTGGTGAACAAAGTAAATTAAATCTTGCGGTGAGATGTGTTAATACTAAAATTAAACAAGCAATAATAGTGAACACAAATCTTTCAAAACTCACTTAATTTTATATTAAAATAAAGAATATTTTGCAACAAAATTTCTAGGCTCTTTTTTGCTAAATAGCTTAGCTTCTTCCTTGAGAGAATACAAGATTTTTCTTATCTAAATTGTTACTGTTGACAAAGCATCCAGTGTTTACTTTATAGATCAATAAACACTGGTTATTACACAACATACAACAACATGTACTAAACCCTATTTTTAGATAATCAAATCTTTTTTATTTCTGGCTTAGTGTATCTTGCTAATCCTGCACGCCCGTGACTTTACTTTTCCAGTTAATCTTGGCCTTTGATCTTGTACTCTTTATGCTGCTTTTTGTAGACTTGTCAATCCAACTGATTAGATTGTTTGTTGATTAATAATCTTGGATATTGAACTAGACTGCATGTTGTACTTTGAGTTTTACCTCGAGATCTCCAGTTTGGCATGTAGAGAACTTGACATCTCGATAAGTATATTGGCTTATCAAGATCTCTAATCACTCCACAGTTGTTTTGACCTATCGAAGTCTCTGAGTCTCTATAAGAGAGTTTGGCTTGTCGAGATCTCTTATCTTCATATCTTCACTTTGACTTATCGACAACTCTGAGTTCTCTAGTGATATTTTTGACTTGTCGATATCTCAGAGTCCTCTAGTGATATTTTGACTTGTCGATATCTCGGAGTTCTCTAGTGATATTTGACTTGTCGATATCTCAAAGTTCTCTATTGATATTTGACTTGTCGATAGCTCAGAGTTCTCTAGTGAAGAAATGACTTGTCGATATCTCCAATCTTCATGTCTTTAATTTGGCTTATCGATATCTCTGAGTTCTCTAGTAGCATTCCTGACTTCTCTAAACGTCATTCTGGAGTTCTCGAATGACTTCTTTATAACACGAAATCTGTGACTTGTAGAGATCTTGACTTAGAACATTTTTCTCAAAACAGATTTATTCAACTCCAAACTTCTTCATTATTCTTCTGTGGCATGATCTTCTTGTTGAGAATATGTTGTGAACTTGATGATTTCATTAACAAAACACCTAGTAGATTCAACTTAGTGAAAAATGTAGCACTCAACAGATAATCAAATATAGTCCTGACGGATCACTCAATATAGTCCCGACGAATGATGATTTGACATCCATCGAGTGAGTAGCTTATGTAACAATAAGTCATGTAGCACATTTCTGCAAACACCTTTGTATAGATTCTGTAGTAACATATAAGTCATGTTGACTTCAATTAGATATGCAGAATAGGTTGATTAATTGTAAATATAAGATGTCTTGTAATTTTGCATAAGTAAAATGAAGTCAAGTGTCAAATAGCTACCCGACGGATGATCAACAAAGCTACCGACGGATGATCAACAAAGCTCCCGATAGATGATCAACAAAGCTCCTGATAGATGATCAACAAGGCAACCCGACGGATAATAAACATGTACCCGACGGATGATCAATTCAAACATCTGCTGACAGTGACAACACAGTCATATGCGTCGAGTGTTTGCAAAAGGAATGTGGCAGCCTATTCAACTGGGTTTTTGAGAACAAAGAAGCATTACCATTTCCATGCTATTATGAAGATATTCAAAGATGCTGGAATAGAGTAGTGAAACAACATGGTATTAAACTTGATACGTTTTGTTTTATTATCTTGTCCTATTACTATGTAATCTTGGTGATATATAAACCAAGAGTAGCAAATTAGACAACAACAAGACTAAGCAAATACATTCTCAGAGAAACAATTGCAAGCTGAATCCTGTAGCATTTCTCTGTAAGTTTAGTTGTTCATATTTGTAAGAAGTTGTGAGCTATTTAAGCTTCACAGGGTTCTCTTGATATATATATATATATATATATATATATATTTGGTGGATACATTCAAATCCACCAGAAAGTTTTTAAAGACTTGTGTTTTTAATTACTTGTGTTTTGATTTATCTAACTCTTCATTCCGCACTTTGCAAATCAAACACTTATATATTATTAAGTTAGAACCATTTTTCTTTAATCTTAAAAAGTAGTTAGAATTACATTCAACCCTCCCTTCTGTAATTCTTGTTGTATTGTTAAGGACTAACAATTGGTATCAGAGCAAGCTCTTGAAGCACAAAGAGTTTAAAGATCACAACAAACAGCAAGATGAACAAGAAGGATGTTGGAGTCAAGATTCCTTTTCTGGACAAAGATAATTACCATCACTAGAAGGTAAAAATGCATCTTCATTTACTTTCTCAAGATGAGGCCTATGTGGATTGCATAGAGAGAGGTCCTCATGTACCAATGAGAGCTGCAACTGGAAATGAGCCATCAGTTCCCAAGCTAAGGCATGAATGGTCAGATCCTGATATTGAACAAGTCAGGAAAGATAAGAAGGCTATGAATATTTTATTCAATGGAGTTGATGGTGACATGTTTGACAACATCATCAATTGCAAGACAGCCAAGGAGGTTTGGGACACCATTCGAATAATCTGTGATGGCAATGAACAAGTTAGAGAAAATAATATGCAGTTACTGATTTAGCAATATGAGCATTTCCACTATGAAGAAGGTGAAACTCTCACTGATATCTTTAGTAGATTTCAAAAGCTACTAAATGCTCTAAAGTTGCATGGAAAAAGTCTACCAAACCAAAGACTCTAACCTCAAATTCCTGAGATCCCTTCCAAAAGAATCGAAACCAATGACAGTCTCCTTAAAAATTCACAAGAATACAAGGAGTTTACACTAGAGAGACTGTATGGCATTCTAAAGACTTATGAGCTTGAAATAGAGCAAGATGAAAGAATGGAGAAAGGGAGAAAGAAAGGAGGGTCCATTGCACTGGTTGCTGAGTTAGAGAAAGAGAAGGAGATGAAGATAGAAGTTGTTGAGTCTACTTCAAAGGTCTGTGAAAACAAGGGCAAGGGGCTGGTAGCAGAAAATGAAGATTCTATGAGCCAAGATGATATGGATGATATTGATGAACATCTTGCATTTATTTCCAGAAGATTTGTAAAGCTCAAGTTCAAGAAGAACTTTGGAGCAGCTAAGCCAAATAGAAACATGGTGGATAAATCAAAATTCCTATGTTTCAAATGTGGCTTGGCAGGGCACTTTGCCAGTGAGTGTAAAAAGTCAGATTCCAGCAAGAAAAAGTTTGAGCCTATGGATTATAAACAGAAGTATTTTGAGTTGCTCAAACAAAAGGAAAGGGCTTTTATTACACAAGAAAGTGACTAGGCAGCAGATGGTCTGGATGAGGATGAAGATGTCAGCTATGTCAATCTAGCCCAAATGGCCAAGTCTGATGAAACAGAAACAAGTTCTTCAAGTAATCAGGTAATCACCACTAACCTTGCACACTTATCTAAAGCTGAGTGTAATGATGCAATAAATGACATGTCTACAGAATTATATCATTTGCGTGTTACACTTAAGTCCCTCACTAAGAAAAATGCTAAAATCAAAGAAAACAATTTGTTTTTAAGTGAGAGGAATAATGTGCTAGAGTCTCAGTTTATTGAATTTGAAAAATTGAGAATAGAATGTAAGATTTCTAAGGAGTAATTAACTGAGTCCTTGAAGAAAGAAGAAATTTTGAAGAAGCGGCTTGATCGTGAACAGGAGGTGATTAAGGCATGGAAATCATCTAGAGATGTCCATGCTCAAATCACCAAAGTTCAAGGTATTGAGTCCTTCTGTGATGCAGCCTGGAAAAAGAGTAAAGAGAAGCTAGAATCCAATTTGGTTGAAGGATTGCTAACAGATGTAGACTCGACGGATGATGAGAGTCATCCGTCGGATAATCAAAAAGGTTATCCGTCGAGTGACATAAATCCTCATCCGTCGGCTATGAGCAAACCTGTGAGTAAGCCAAACTTGCCAAGTTAAATGAAAAATATAGATCAGTTTCCAAAAACTTCATTTCAGGAGAATCTAGTCAAGTGAAGAAGGAGAAGAAAGTGAATGTTGGTCATCTGTCCATCAAGCAATTGAATGACAGACTAGAAAAGATTGAGGTTAAAACAGAGGCTAAAAAGAAAAATAATAAAAATGGGAAAGTAGGGATTAACAAACATAACAACTACACACCTGATAAGTATGCTCCTAGAAAAATCTGTGTTAAGTATGGTAGTGTTAATCATCTTTCTGTTAATTGCAAACTTTCCATGCCTACTTCCATGACTGTACCACCTTCTTTTCCCAACATGAGTGTTATGCCTTCTATGCATTTGAATGCTCTGTCTACACAGAATATGAATGCAAAATTTGCTAATATGCCATTTGCACCTAATCCTTATTATGCTGCATTTAATATGGCTCAAATGCCATTTAGCATGCCCTACTGGAATAACATGTTTGCAAATAGCATGCCATTTCCTGTTAATCAAAATGTGCATGACAATTCTGTTTTAATGAATGGTTTCAAAGGTCCAAATCAGATGACTAAGGATGAATCTGAGATCCCCAAGTCAAATGAGATCAAACCTAAGAAACAAAAGAAGAAAGCTAACAAGGCAGGACTCAAGGAAACTTGGGTACCAAAATCAACTTGATTTGATTTTAATGTGTGCAGGGAAATAGAAAGAATCTGTGGTACTTGGATAGTGGTTGTTCAAGACACATGACTGGAGATTCTACCCTGCTCACAGAGTTCAAGGAAAGAGTTGACCCAAGTATTACTTTTGGAGATGACAATAAGGGTTATACTGTGGGATATGGCTTGATTTTAAAAGACAATGTCATCATTGAAGAGGTTTCCTTAGTGGATGGTCTCAAGCACAATTTGTTGAGTATCAGCCAACTTTGTGATAAAGGCAATTCAGTAACCTTCACTACAGAAGCCTGTGTTGTGACAAACAAGAGGAGCAATAAAGTGGTTCTTACTGGAGTGAGAAAAGGAAATGTGTACCTAGCTGACTTCAACTCATCAAATGCAGAATCTGTTACTTGTCTTCTCAGTAAAGCAAGTCAAGATGAAAGTTGGCTATGTCACAAGAAGCCATCCCATCTAAACTTCAAAACCATGAATGAGCTTGTAAAGAAAGAGCTGGTTAGAGGTATTCATCAGGTGGAGTTTTCTAAGGATGGACTGTGTGATGCTTGCCAAAAGGGAAAGCAGATCAAAGCATCATTCAGAAAGAAGCTTGATTCAACAATTGAAGAACCTTTGCAACTGCTACACATAGATTTGTTTGGACCAGTCAATATGTTGTCCATCTCAAGGAAAAGATTTTTCCTAGTAATTGTAGATGATTTCTCAAAGTTCTCTTGGACATATTTCCTAAAGTCTAAAGATGAGACTAGTGAAATCATCATCAATCACATAAGGCAAGTCAACAATCATCCTGATTTCAAAGCTAGAAGAATCAGGAGTGACAATGGAACAGAGTTCAAGAATTCTGTTATGAGAGTATTTTGTGAAGAGAATGGGATTATGCATGAGTTTTCAGTAGTAAGAACTCCACAACAAAATGGAGTAGTAGAAAGAATAGAACACTTATTGAAGCTGCAAGGACAATGCTTGAAGAATCAAAGTTACCAACATATTTATGGGCTGAAGCTGTAAATACTGCATGCTATACTCAGAATATTTCTTTGGTCAATCAGGCAAAATGTATGACTCCCTACCAATTGTTCAAGAACAAGAAGCCAACTCTAAATTTTCTTCATGTCTTTGGCTGTAAATGTTATATCTTGAGAAATCAAACTGATCAAAATGGGAAGTTTGATGCTAAAGCAGATAAAGGAATCTTGGTTGGATATGTTGTTGGTAAAGCATACAGAGTCTACAATCTGAGAACCAACATTGTTATGGAATCAATACATGTTGTGTTTGATGATAAAAATATTGAAGGACTACAAGATGGAGATTACCATGAGAGCCTTAAGTTTGACAATGTGGAGATGGTTAGTGATGACAGTGATGATGAAAGTGATCAAGAAACTACAACTAAGGAAAGTGCAGAAAAATCTACTACCAATGAAGCTAATAACTCAACATCCATCGAGTTACAAAATGCTTCATCCGTCGGTAGACAATTTGCATCATCCATCGAGAGGCAATCGGCTTCATCCGTCGGAACTCAAAATTCACTATACGTCGGGTCATCAAAAGAAGCTGAAAGTTAAAATAGATCACTTGCAGAAAGTTCCCCTTTCTCAAATCATAGATTCACAAACTCAAGTGGAGTTTCTAATAATCAAAACTCAATCACACATCAAGACAACAATGAGGCCTCTTCATCTAGAGCTAATCTACCTCAAAAAAGAAAGTGGACAAAGGATCACCCATTTGAGCTCATCATTGGTGATGTATCTTCTAGAGTTCAAACAAGGAGAGCAACTCAAGAAGAATGTCTATATAGAAGTTTCATATCTAAGGAAGAACCAAAGAAGGTAGAAGAAGCTTTGTTGGATCCTGATTGGATTTTATCTATGCAGGAGGAGCTAAACCAATTTAAAAGGAACAATGTATGGAAGCTGGTACCCAAGCCTAAAGGAAAGAATTCAATAGACACCAAATGGGTATTCAGAAACAAGATGGATGAAAATGGCATAGTAGTCTGGAACAAAGCTAGATTGGTTGCTAAAGGCTACTGTTAACAAGAAGGAATAGATTTTGATGAAACCTTTGCTCCTGTTGTAAGACTTGAAGCCATCAGAATTTTCTTAGCCTATGCAGCCCATGCCAATTTCAAGGTCTATCAAATGGATGTCAAGAGTGCTATTCTGAATGGAGATTTGGAGGAGGAAGTCTATGTCAGTCAGCCTCCTGGTTTTGAAGATCCAAATCTACCTGATCATGTATACTATCTTTTGAAAGCACTCTATGGATTGAAGCAAGCACCTAGAGCCTGGTATAACACTTTGTCAAAGTTTCTTTTAGAGAATCACTTCACTAGAGGTATTGTAGATAAAACTTTATTCTTTAGAAATGTTAATGGCTCTAGCATACTTGTGACGCCCTCCAAACCCGGGTCAGAAGTTTGGGGTCCACAACACATTCACAATATATAAACCTGTACATAAAATATTAATTGCAATGACCCTGTTTCACATAACCACGGATCGCAACAGGTTAAAGTATGAGAACAAGCCACAACCTTAATTATTACATCATACCAAATCCCCACTAATTTAACTTACAATTGATAATAAAATCATTCTTACAATCTAAATATCTCTTTACCGCGTGAAACTTTTGCTAGCTCAATCCAACTTGACTGGAACCTTAGCTCGCACTTTGGACTGAGGAACTTCACTATCATCCATATTCTTTTTAACTGTAATATATATAAAAGAGTCGCAAGGGTGAGCTAACTAGCTCAGCAAGTCATAATAGTGATAACTGAGGTTAAACAATGATCAAATGAGATGATTCAAAGGAATCAAGTTCCTTTTTAACTAATCATTAGAATTGGATATTCATTTTAAGTTTTTAAAAACCAAGGTTAGGCTGCTGATCAGTCACGCACTAACCCCGAGCAAAGCACACAACACTGCTCTAATTACTGGATCCAAGGCACACATTGGCCTAACTTGACCATTGGTATGGTCTGACCACGAATCTGGTCCTCATATATAAAAACTATCCAATCCTAAAGCAGTTCAATATGATAAACGATATAATTCAATAAAACAAGATCATAATCAATAATGATTAAACATTTGAATAAAACGTAAGGGAACTCATGGATATCACAAGGGTATATCAGGGTATGTAAAAGAAACGGTTTTCAATCTGTAAAAGAATCAGGTATTGAACAAATAGTGATTTTTTGAGGTATAGTTCTTTGATGTTATAAAGAATGGTTGGAGTATAAAAGTTTCTGTGTTTTCAAACCATTTTCTTCTGGTATTTGGTAGTTAAACATTTGGGAAATAGTATCATATTTGTGTGGTTTGGTGTCTGAGGATCAACAAAGGATGGTTTACAAGGAATAAGGCTTACGACTCAAGATCAAGAAAGAATCAGGGTTCAAGGTAAGTAGTTTAAAACACTTGCATTATAAAACAGGAATTACATTTAATAATAGCAACAGGTTATGAAACAGTTCGAAAACATTGATAATATATCTTGAAGAAAAGTTTAGCAATACTTACCTTACAAGGCTTTACAATTATTACTGATCAACTCTGAGCCGACTCTGCTGCTCAGGCTCCTTACATCCAATTGCTAGATTCCATTGGATTCGACTCCGACACTCAGGTCTTTATGTTGAAACTCTATTGAGCTCGTCGACAGACTATTAGGTCATCTCTAGTCCATTGTCCACTTTCAGGTTCTCGGTTATAACCTACAGGGTCGAAATACCCTACGTTAGACATCTAGGTATGCTTGACATATCCTCGATACTAATTCTTACCCAACGATATTCAAATCCGACTCGTAATTATTCATATTAGAATAACACAAACCACAATTAGAGTTCACGTTTGTGAAATCGGTTCAGTGTTCCTTTTTAGAAAATACTTATACTCATCATTTTACGTAATTAGGGTTACTGAGTTTTGGACAGAACATTTACCATAACATACAATCAAATTCGTATAGAATATACATATATATATATATATATATATATTCACTCGACGCTCCGATAATTATCGGATACGCTCCCGTATTTTCATAGTTAATTTTCTGGAAATCGGGCAGCGTCTCCTTTGTTTATCGGACTACCCGTCAAAACATCAGTCGACGTCAAACACAAAACTATCACAGTAATCCAAAATTCAATCGATAACGCAACCAAACCATCAATACAATTCTAGTCCCTACCAATCACACTACCTAATAATCTCGAAACCAAATATTTAACTATTACTTTTATTTCGAATATCTTAAAAATAAAATTTACAAATTATTATTAGGCTCAAGAATCATCATTGTCATTTCTCCGTCAGCTCAGCGAGTTCATCGCTGACGGCGACATAACTCCGACGGTACCCGTACGGATTTCCTGTCGGAATTTCGCCATAGATTTAAATCCGAATAACTTAATTTATTACATAACTTGCTAAAATCACAGAATCATTTGAACTGTATGCAATACACGGCAATTAACTCGAACCGTTGCAAGAGATTCGAATAAACCGAATATTTAATCGGTAACAAAACAGCAACATGAACTATCATTACCACCGCGCGCGCACGCGTCTCGCGTGCATCCCAGCAAACCCACCACCATCTCGCCGGAATCAGGCGAGAGGCGGCAGAAGATATATCAACGGTACAACCTCACGCATGAGCCCCCTCCCTTTAACTGATATATACACACAGCAGGTATATATATATATATCAATAAAACAGATAACGGAGACAAGCAATCACAGCAGCCCGAAGAAGTAAAACAACGGCTGATTACAGAGGCGAGAGGATGAGAGATACCCCCATGTGCGTGCTTGTGTTTTGTGCTCCCCTTTTCTATTTATTTGTTATTTTGTTTTCGTTTGTTTTTTTTTATTAGTTAACAGGTGGTGCAAATGAGAGACAACACGTGCCCCCCTATTCTGAAAAACTTACACGTGTATTTGCAAGAATAATTACGAGTTTTTAAGGCCCGATTGCCCCGAAATTCGAAATTAACGAAATGAGGTGCGAATAAAACAGCCCCCGAAAATTTCGAAAATATTTTTAAAATATCATAAGTATCCCGGAGTTTATAAAAACATAAATTTCATAATTTTAAAATAATTTCTGAAACGCCGTATATACCCGTATTTCTCATTTAACGAACTGAGGTGTACTTAAAACAGATTCAGAAAATCATGAAAATAATCTTAAATTATTACAAATATCTCGATGTTAATAAAAACATGAATTTTGAAATTTTAAAACAATTTTTAAAATGCACTTTATATCCGCTTTTATCAAATAAACGAAACAACGCGCGGGTAAAATTAATCCCGAAAATTTCCAAAATAATTTTAAAATTCTCGGAATATTCTAAACTTTAAATAAATATAAGTTTCATAAATTTTAAAGATTTCCCGAATTAAAAATAAGTTTTACAAATAAATATAATCAGAAAATCATACAGGGTTAAATAATTGATGAAATATTGATTTTTCAATTTTATAAAATCCCAAAAATAAATATTGTCACTATAAACGCATAAAAACAATTTTAAAGATAGTTCAAGTATTTATGCAAATAAATTTGCAATAATCCACTTTTGAAAGTGAAAACAATTCAATACGATCCCATAATTAATCGCGCGGACAACCCGGTACACTATAAATCACATATAGATAATACTCAAGCATCACATAGTGGTCAAAACCAACACACGTATTTTATTTAATAATTTCCATAATAATCACATATTTAAATAACTCAAAAATACACGAGTCGTTATATTCTTCCCCCTTAAAAGGATTCTGTCCTCAGAATCTGATCTAGTTACACAAGTGAGGATATTTTTCAAGCATATATGATTCTAGATTCTAAGTAGACTCTTCTACTCGAGGGTTTCGAATGTACTGACTATAGATATACACTCATTTCCAATGACTCGCCTTTAACGATCACGAGTTTGGATTGATCACTATATGCAAAACAAACTTGGACAAGAGCCCCATTAGCTCCTGATCAATCACTTAATTCAAACCCAATACTTATCACTTTAATATTAACAAGTAGAATACATTAGGTATACACACGGGTGTGACGGTCATATCATTTATGAACAACTTTATCTATATTTATCAATACCTCGAATGGTTCACTAATTTTAGGACTTAGCTTGTCCCTTCTATTCAAATTTATCCAATCTTTTTCAAGACGACACTTTTACTAACACTACTGGTCCTATTTCTATACTCATACTTTCTCTCAATACAATTTTATCTTCTTTCTTTGTCTACTCCGAGCTGCTTCAACCAATAGCACTACGCTCTTGGTGTGTTGAATTAACTTTGAATTTAACAACTTTCTTTCTCTCACTTCATCTCAATAAAATGGGGACCTAAACTCTTGTTCACATGAAGCTTAATAAAGTAGCATTCCAAAGCTGACATCGATGATAAATAATTATTCCAGTGTTTTCTTAAAAACTCAATCTCTCAATATATCTTATAGTTCCTGAATCACTTTCGTACTTTGACTCTCCGCGTAAGGATGTTAGACGGTGCTCGTTTTCAACTTGGTTTTCAAGCATTTAAACATCTTTCACTCTTTTTTCATTAGTTAAGGCTGAAAAGTAATTTCATATATTCACATATTATCACCTTCAGGTATTTGAGCTTCAGATTTCACTCTTTCTAATTCGTTTATTAATTCCTTGGTAGTCTTAACTACACCCAATCCTTTTTTTCTTTTTTTTTTCTGTATAAGGCATCTGTTATCATACGGCTTTGCTTAAGTAGTCGTTAATGGATTAATTCAGAATCTTTTGTTAACCTTAATCAAAATTTCATTCTTGAAGACTTAACGCATAGTTGCTTTCCTTCTGATCTTTAGAGAAAAATCCTTGAGCATCCCACGCCGACTCTCTTATTCCTTGAGTAGCAGAGGATGTTATCACTAAATACAATTTGCTTATCTCAGTACTCCTTATACATCATGATCCTTAATTCCTTATAATCACCCGATACACTTGTGATTTCATATAATATCACCAGAGCTTGCAATGCTCTTAACTCATTTTAATCGTAATCTCTGATATGTTCTCAGGTCGGATCTTAAGTTAATCCCCAAGATATAACATACTTCTTAAATTAGGTCTCGTAAGTATTCAATTTTTTTATAGGGTCTCACTTCTCCTTATTCGTTATTTTATTGAACTCCTGCTAACTAGTACATAATCTCATAATTTCATTCCTTGTCTCTAACAACACCACTGATACATTTCCCGATTCGCTTCTTGTAAAACCATTCCTTGGTCTGCCTTGTCCACTAGGTCTCTAATACCTCACCTTACTTCTTTGACATGTCCAACACTTTCTAATCCGTTTTAACATATCCTTCTTATACCTGGTTATCATTATTTTTCTTTAATTTCTGTATATCTTGGCATCTCTTTAGTGAATTAAATACTTTATATTGTGAATTCCCTGTGGGATCTCATTTCTTTTTTTCTTCTACTTATAGCATCTAAGTGTTGGAAGAAAACCTGGAGATATCGTGATCGTTCTCCTGGGCGCATAAATTTCCTTTTATTAATCACTAACATCGTGATCCATTATCTTCTTTTGACATCTTATCTTTCCCTTCACAACTTCAACTGAAAGGTCACATTATCCATCATCTTTCATCCTTTTGGGATTATGAACTTTAGCTTCCAATTCCAACTTCCAGAATCCTATAGTTAATTCTTCTGGTGTAGTCTCTATATTCGTTCTCTCCTTTTTGTTTATCGCTTGCCACTACATTTGTTTTTTCCTCGTGAATACTTACTTCAATTCTTATGGTCCGTAGATCTTACACATTTCTCCATACATATCATGTCTCCCCATTTTTCGAAACAAATATTATTACTGTTAGCCCCAATAATGAGTAGGATACTTCTGCTCATAAGATTTCGGTTGTCTGGGTGCATATACAATAACTTTATTGTGCTGCATCATCACACTTCCTACTCCCTTATGAGAAGCATCACTATAACTACCAAATCTCCTTGATACTCTCAAAATGATAAAGCAGGTGTTGTAACCATTCTTTCACTTAACTCTGTAAAACTTTCTTTACCCTTCTCTACTTCGTATAAACTTCTTGCTTTTCCTGGTCAGCTTCATCCAAGATATTGCAACTTCCACGAACTCTTGCACCAATTTTCGATAGTAACCGGCCTATGATAAAACTTCTTACTTTTGTTGGTGTTTCTGGTCTCTTTTCATTCATAGTAACTTTAATTTCTACTGAATCTCTCTTGGTCTTCTCCACATTGACTATTTATACTAAGAACTATACTTCATACAACTTCTTTCTTCTCCAACTTCTCAGTTATCATTAAATGCATGGTCCTCCGTTGACTTTAAGTTTTACGCTACAGCTTATCCGGATACTCCTTAAAGATTTGTGTCCATCGAGTTCAAATATCACGGGTATATTGGTTAATCCAAATGACAATACGGAAACAGTACTTAGTCCTGAAAATTATCTTTGATATATCCGTAGGTTTAATCTTCAATTGGTGAAATACCAAATCTTAAATCGATCTTACAAAAGTACTTTGCTTCCTCCGTCTAATCAAACAAATCATTAGGTCAAGGTAAAACATACTTGCTCTTGATAGTAAACTTGTTAAGCTTTCGCTAGTCGACGCATAACCTCATACTTCCATCTTTCTTATTAGTAATTAATACCGGTGCACCTTATGGGGTACACTAGGTCTAATCGCTCCTTCTTCTAACGTTTCTTACATCTGCTTTGCTAATTTCCTACATGTAACTGGTGCCATTTTATGTAAGGCCTTGATCACTGGCTTCGTCTCAGGTGCTACATCAATCGTGAGCTTCATTTCTCTATCTGGAGGAATGTT
Organism: Apium graveolens; assembly: GCF_009905375.1. Lineage (NCBI taxonomy): Eukaryota > Viridiplantae > Streptophyta > Magnoliopsida > Apiales > Apiaceae > Apium > Apium graveolens. The sequence continues at coordinate 37,808,657 of NC_133648.1, forward strand.
GATAACTTATCCGGAAACATATCTTCAAACTCTTGAATTACTATAAAATCTTCAATTTTGTTTGCCTATAACTTTTATTTATCTCATAATTACCGTAATACTCACATCTTGATCATCGTAATCATCGTTAACTAATTCTTTACCTTCCTTTTTCCTTTATGCCTCATCATATTCTCATTTAACGTCTTCAGGACTATCTCTTCATCATGACTGTTCGCTTGGGCATCATGCTTCCATAGTTAATCCATTCCTTAGAATAATGTCAAATCCTCTTATCTCAAATGATATCAATTCTTCATAACTTATCTCCAGAAACCTCAATTCCACCATTGGTACTTACTTATTTAACAACTACACGTTCTTGACTTGCTAATCCTTTTTAACCATAATCTTATCAATTCAACAGGGTAATTCATCTCATTAACAAAACCTTGAGAGATAAACAATTAAGTTTCTCTCACATCTTTTAATACTTTAACGTATAAGGTATTCATCTTGATCATCCATATTATCACGTCCATATTCTGAATAACATATTTCCCAGGAAAATCGCATATTCTAGTTCTCGAAAACGTATTCCTTATTGGAGTAGATTCCCTTGATTCTTAGTGGATTCTTCACTGGGACTAGTGATTTGCAATCCTCGCCAGGTGCCCTTATTTCCTTCCCATACATAAGATGTAGATGGAACTTCATCCACTTGATTCATGATACGTTGATTTCTGTTTGAGAACTTCTTACAAAGAACGACAGTACAACGAAGCAACTAGAAGGATTCACAATTCAACAAAATTTAGAGTTGGAAAGAAAGGAGAAACAAGGATTTGAATATGAATGAGACAACCACATTGGTACTTAAGATGGCCAGTCTTTCGTACCATATGGCATACAGCATATGATTAGGTGGCGTCCCATCCGACTTTTCGTCATTCTGACAAAGTGTCTCACCATAACACTGTTTGTCCCAATCAGAAAGCAAAAATTGGGGGAAACAATTAAATTTGAAAGAAATGCAATATCCTCCTTTTCGATATCATAGCAAGGAGTTTATTTAAGAAAAGAAGTTCATACATTTTTAGAAATTGAGAAGGAATATACGCTGTAATATTAAAACTAGAACGATAACATTGATCACCATCCATATTTCACTTGTATTCATCTCCCGAGCTTGTTCAATAATATCCCAATTGTGTCATATAACAACTTTAGAGAGTACGCTGAAATGCCTTCGCAAATTAAGCATTATGGTAGATTCCTACTTGTCACGTCTTGCGTCTTTAATATCGCACCCACACAAATAAAACTTTAACAATTCGATCATAATGGCATTCCTACTAAGTAACTTCAAGATTCCTCTTTTAATTTAGAATAACCACGTACCATTCGACATAACGATCCTTTTGTTAATAATATTCTATTTTTAGAGAGGTCTGGAAATCTTTCCAATCTTCTGCGATCACGTTCTGGCTTCTGTTAAATCAATGAATTCTTCGAACTCTGATAGTCCTAGTAATTGAATGTATAGTTACTCCGTATGCTGATTATGTTGTAAATTTTATCAGACAATACTTGCACTTACTGTTAGGAATAATCAACTTCTTTATAATCATAGGTTACTTTGTTCTCGGAATTAGCAATACTAAGTCTAAAACAACATCCTTCTAAGTAATCCAGGCTTTTCAACTCAAGTAGTAATTTGACAACCAATATTTAAAAATCATTTTATTCGAAAAGGCTTTTAGAAATTTGTAAAGAAAAATCTTTTTCGAAAACTTATTTAAAAAGTTTGGAAAATCACAAACCTGGTTGTCCTTACTATATGAGTTGGTTGTTGTCCTTCCGACCTATAACAAGGTACCAAATTAATGGAACGATCAAATAAAGGTCCATTCACTTCAATCTATCTTTTCTTCTTCATCGTATCCACTTACCTTTCTTAATCGACGAAACTTCAATTGTTGTCGCACATTATCTTATTCATAGCTTCACATCAAGGCTCCCATACTGGTAACACTCCCAACATTATCGTTGCAGTAGTTAAGTAGAACAGGCTATCCAATAGTCAACAAGTCTATTTCATAGAACAAAGTTCGCCCGTATCCCATCACATTACTATTTTACATATCGCATTTATCATAGCACCATCATTTAATTCCACCAAAAATTCCAGATTTATACCTTTCTCTCTAACTCTTTCAAAATTCATCTAATTCATCCCATAATTATTCACGGGTGGCTTAGTCACTAATGACTTTTTTTTTTAAACCCGATAACAACTATCCTCTGAAACACTTAAATCTTCTCTCTAAACTTCTTCTCACCTTTATTTATATCTCAAGCGCTCACCATGTACTGTAACTCTCGAATCCACCCTCATAGGTACAATCGCTTCATATGACAAGTTCTAAACTAGGGGTATAGAACAGGATGTAGGGTAAACTAAAGAGATACACTCACAGCCGAATGTTCAGTAAAACAAGAATAAACATATGGAGGTTCTTGAATAGGTAATCTCGTATCAAGAGGTGGAAAATTAGCGTAGAATAGCTTGAAGAGGTATAATCGTTATAACAGAAGGTAGTACCATTACTGCTAATGGAGGAACAAGGTGCAAATTCAATCTAAGAGAAGATAACAATCCTCGACCGGAAATCTCCAAACGATTAAATGACACCAGGAAATCAAGATCTGCCATTGCCGTTGTCTGGAAATCACGTCGTAAGCTGAGAATCCCGGATCACAATATGAATTGTGCCGGAGACCTACTATACCATCGCACTCAACCTCACAACGTCTTATCTTTCTATTTCCTATTCCTAATCCTAACCCTCTACCCAATCCCGACAATCTAGGCTTGTTTCAGTGACTTATAAACTGTAGCTCTGATACCAATCTGTGACGCCCTCCAAACCCGGGTCAGAAATTTGGGGTCCACAACACATTCATAATATATAAACCTGTACATAAAATATTAATTGCAATGACCCTGTTTCACATAACCACGGATCGCAACAGGTTAAAGTATGAGAACAAGCCACAACCTTAATTATTACATCATACCAAATCCCCACTAATTTAACTTATAATTGATAATAAAATCATTCTTACAATCTAAATATCTCTTTACCGCGTGAAACTTTTGCTAGCTCGATCCAACTTGACTGGAACCTTAGCCCGCACTTTGGACTGAGGAACTTCACTATCATCCATATTCTTTTTAACTGTAAAATATATAAAAGAGTCGCAAGGGTGAGCTAACTAGCTCAGCAAGTCATAATAGTGATAACTGAGGTTAAACAATGATCAAATGAGATGATTCAAAGGAATCAAGTTCCTTTTTAACTAATCATTAGAATTGGATATTCATTTTAAGTTTTTAAAAACCAAGGTTAGGCTGCTGATCAGTCACGCACTAACCCCGAGCAAAGCACACAACACTGCTCTAATTACTGGATCCAAGGCACACATTGGCCTAACTTGACCATTGGTATGGTCTGACCACGAATCTGGTCCTCATATATAAAAACTATCCAATCCTAAAACAGTTCAATATGATAAACGATATAATTCAATAAAACAAGATCATAATCAATAATGATTAAACATTTGAATAAAACGTAAGGGAACTCATGGATATCACAAGGGTATATCAGGGTATGTAAAAGAAACGGTTTTCAATCTGTAAAAGAATCAGGTATTGAATAAATAGTGATTTTTCGAGGTATAGTTCTTTGATGTTATAAAGAATGGTTGGAGTATAAAAGTTTCTGTGTTTTCAAACCATTTTCTTCTGGTATTTGGTAGTTAAACATTTGGGAAATAGTATCATATTTGTGTGGTTTGGTGTCTGAGGATCAACAAAGGATGGTTTACAAGGAATAAGGCTTACGACTCAAGATCAAGAAAGAATCAGGGTTCAAGGTAAGTAGTTTAAAACACTTGCATTATAAAACAAGAATTACATTTAATAATAGCAACAGGTTATGAAACAGTTCGAAAACATTGATAATATATCTTGAAGAAAAGTTTAGCAATACTTACCTTACAAGGCTTTACAATTATTACTGATCAACTCTGAGCCGACTCTGCTGCTCAGGCTCCTTACATCCAATCGCTAGATTCCATTGGATTCGACTCCGACACTCAGGTCTTTATGTTGAAACTCTATTGAGCTCGTCGACTGACTATTAGGTCATCTCTAGTCCATTGTCCACTTTCAGGTTCTCGGTTATAACCTACAGAGTCGAAATACCCTACGTTAGACATCTAGATATGCTTGACATATCCTCGATACTAATTCTTACCCAACGATATTCAAATCTGACTCGTAATTATTCATATTAGAATAACACAAACCACAATTAGAGTTCACGTTTGAGAAATCGGTTCAGTGTTCCTTTTCAGAAAATACTTATACTCATCATTTTACGTAATTAGGGTTACTGAGTTTTGGACAGAACATTTACCATAACATACATTCAAATTCGTATAGAATATACATATATATATATATTCACTCGACGCTCCGAAAATTATCGGATACGCTCCCGTATTTTCATAGTTAATTTTCCGGAAATCGGGCAGCGTCTCCTTTGTTTATCGGACTACCCGTCGAAACATCAGTCGACATCAAACACAAAACTATCACAGTAATCCAAAATTCAATCGATAACGCAACCAAACCATCAATACAATTCTAGTCCCTACCAATCACACTACCCAATAATCTCGAAACCAAATATTTAACTATTACTTTTATTTCGAATATCTTAAAAATAAAATTTACAAATTATTATTAGGCTCAAGAATCATCATTGTCATTTCTCCGTCAGCTCAGCGAGTTCATCGCTGACGGCGGCATAACTCCGACGGTACCCGTACGGATTTCCTGTCGGAATTTCGCCATAGATTTAAATCCGAATAACTTAATTTATTACATAACTTGCTAAAATCACAGAATCATTTGAACTGTATGTAATACACGACAATTAACTCGAACCGTTGCAAGCGATTCGAATAAACCGAATATTTAATCGGTGACAAAACAGCAACAGAAACCATCATTACCACCGCGCGCACACGCGTCGCGCGTGCATCCCAGCAAACCCACCACCATCTCGCCGGAATCCGGCGAGAGGCGGCAGAAGATATATCAACGGTACAACCTCACGCATGAGCCCCCTCCCTTTAACTGATATATACACACAGCAGGTATATATATATATATATCAATAAAATAGATAACGGAGACAAGCAATCACAGCAGCCCGAAGAACTAAAACAACGGCTGATTACATAGGCGAGAGGATGAGAGATACCCCCTGTGCGTGCTTGTGTTTTGTGCTCCCCTTTTCTATTTATTTGTTATTTTGTTTTCATTTGTTTTTTTATTAGTTAACAGGTGGTGCAAATGAGAGACAACACGTGCCCCCCTATTCTGAAAAACTTACACGTGTATTTGCAAGAATAATTACGAGTTTTTAAGGCCCGATTGCCCCGAAATTCGAAATTAACGAAACGAGGTGCGAATAAAACAGCCCCCGAAAATTTCGAAAATATTTTTAAAATATCATAAGTATCCCGGAGTTTATAAAAACATAAATTTCATAATTTTAAAATAATTTCTGAAACGCAGTATATACCCGTATTTCTCATTTAACGAACCGAGGTGTACTTAAAACAGATTCAGAAAATCATGAAAATAATCTTAAATTATTACAAATATCCCGATGTTAATAAAAACATGAATTTTGAAATTTTAAAACAATTTTTAAAATGCACTTTATATCCGCTTTTATCAAATAAACGAAACAACGCGCGGGTAAAATTAATCCCGAAAATTTCGAAAATAATTTTAAAATTCTCGGAATATTCTAAACTTTAAATAAATATAAGTTTCATAATTTTTAAAGATTTCCCGAATTAAATATAAGTTTTATAAATAAATACAATCAGAAAATCATACAGGGTTAAATAATTGATGAAATATTGATTTTTCAATTTTATAAAATCCCAAAAATAAATATTGTCACTATAAACGCATAAAAACAATTTTAAAGATAGTTCCAGTATTTATGCAAATAAATTTGCAATAATCCACTTTTGAAAGTGAAAACAATTCAATACGATCCCATAATTAATCGCGCGGACAACCCGATGCACTATAAATCACATATAGATAATACTCAAGCATCACATAGTGGTCAAAACCAACACACGTATTTTATTTAATAATTTCCATAATAATCACATATTTAAATAACTCAAAAATACACGAGTCGTTATAATATTTGTTCAAATTTATGTAGATGATATTATTTTTGGTTCTACAGATGAAAAACTTTGCAAAAAGTTTGCCAAATTGATGCAAAGTAAGTATGAAATGAGCATGATGGGAGAACTAACTTACTTTCTTGGTTTGCAAGTTAAGCAAGTTAGTGATGGAATATTTATTAGTCAAACTAAATACATTTATGATCTTTTAAAGAAGTTTGAACTAATGGATTGTACATTTGCAAAAACTCCCATGGCCACTGCAACTAAATTTGAACTAAACACTACTGAAAAGTCTGTGGATATTTCAAGTTATAGAGGCATGGTTGGCTCACTTCTATACTTAACAACAGATATAATGTTTGCTACATGTCTCTGTGCTAAATTTCAGGCTGATCCTAGAGAATCTCACTTAATTGTTATTAAGAGAATTTTCAGATATCTCAAGGGTACACCAAAACTTGGCATTTGGTACCCTAGAGATTCTGGTTTTGATCTAACTGGTTATTCATACGCAGATTATGCAGGTTGTAGAATTGATAGAAAAAGTACAACAGGAACCTGTCAATTTCTAGGAAACAAGCTTGTGTCCTGGTTCAGTAAAAAGCAGAATTCAGTTTCTACTTCTACAGCAGAAGCTGAATATATTGTTGCTGGTAGTTGCTGTGCACAGATTTTGTGGATAAAAAACCAATTTCTAGACTATGGTCTGCAAGTGGAAAGAATTCCCAATTTCTGTGATAACACAAATGCAATTGTCATCACTGAGAATCCAGTACAGCATTCAAGAACAAAGCACATAGACATCAAGTACCACTTCATAAGGGAACATGTAATGAATGGTATTATGGAACTACATTTTGTTCCAAGTGAAAAACAACTTGCAGATATATTTACCAAGCCACTGGATGAATCCACCTTTTCAAGGTTGGTAAGTGAGTTAGGTATGCCTAATTATTTTTAAATCTTTTCAGATATTTTGCAAGTTGTAATGTAGCCAGAAATTTAATTGATTTTTCAGTGTTGGATGACATTTTGGCTAAGTCAAAATTTACATCCCGGCGGATGATACTTATCCATCGAGTCTGATCATCCGTCGGAATACAATTTGTTAATAAAATAAATTATTTTTCTGGAATTTCTATATCTCGACGGATAATTAATTTATCCTCATCCGTCGAATTGTCTCATTCCTAGCCGTTGATTTTCTGAACATTATCCATCGAGTATACTTACAGTATGTAAGCATAACACGACGGATAAGTGATGGAATTTTTACAGTTTATTTTTTTAAAACAACTATTTTGGGCAATTTTTATTGGTCATTTTATTTTATTTTATTACTTTTGACAGTTAATTTTTGAGATAGTATAAAAGCAAAATTCATTTTCATTTCTTTTCTTTTATCATTCTCAATTCATCTGCTCTAACTTCTTTCTGTCTCAAAAGCAATTACCCTCTTTCTCTCTGTAATTTTTACTCTCTAACAATGGCACCAGTCGTCAAAATCATGTCCCAAACTAGCTTTATCTATGAGAAGAACAACTTCACGGATCTGGTGAACAAGGGGATTCAACAGTCTGGCGACTACAACAAAATGATGGATTTTGTGCAAGGCTGTAAGCTCAAATATGCCATGTTGGAGTCTCCCACTATCTACTGTGAGGTTGTGGAGGAAATATGGATGACTGCAGTGTACAACTCAACTGACAAGACCATCACTTTCACTATTAAAGGTAAGGAATTCTGTGTTAATAGTGACATTATTAAAACATGCTTTAAAATTCCTGATAATATTGTCACTACTCCACACACAGACACTGATATTGTTAACATGTTAAACTCCATGGGTTATGCACTCACCATCTCTAAACTAAGTGAAATTAGGAGATTGGGTCTTAGGAAAGAATGGAGTTTTCTGTGTGATGTTGTTACTAAAGTATTTTCTGGCAAAATTAGCAACTTTGATTCTGTTAATATCTCCATGCTCAACATGCTTTACATGATAGTAACTGATAAATACTTCAATTTTAGTGATCTTGTATTGTTTGAGTTGGGGTTTAAGTTAGGGGAGCTTAATAAGAGGGGTAAGAATGTTTATTATGCTAGATTTCTAATGATGCTTGCTGTAACACCCCCAAATCTGGGGTCTGGGATCCGGGTTGTCACGAGTTCCATTTCCCTTAATAACACCCAATCTTAAGAAATAATCAACTATTCTGTACTGTGACCCCACAATAAACACACACACCACAAGTTATAGTCTCAGAGATGAACACTCGAAAATAACACAAGTCCTTATATTCCACAATTATAAACCGTTACACCTTAAAAGAGTTCTGAATAAATTTACATATTCCTTGCCATTATTACAATTCATATTATACATAATCTGGTACATCAAAAGTTGAAAGCCTAGCCTATTGGTAGTTCCTACCTCAGCTACAGCGACATCAACGCCTATAGGAAACTGCGGAACGTTTCCTAATCGCTTGCGAATCGGGAGCTTGGTCCTGTTCATCTTTTCTATCTGTTGTTGTGTGATTAAAGAAGAAAGCAAGGGTGAGCAACAAGCCCACCAAAATAATATGTATAATGATTAACAATATATGAGCCTTCTCATAGTACTCATGAAAGTCTTGGTCAAAAGAAATGAACCAAGTTTGATATCTTAATGCGATGAAGTCGCAAAATATTCAGTATATATACATATATACTTTTCAAAATCTTGGAAGTCCTCTTCCATGCATAATATACACAGAGTTCCAGTTTATAACTGTATAAAAATATCGTTGCAAGGTGATCTCATATATCTAACCTTGTCTCAACATTTTTCTTAAAATCTTTGTCATGCATAAGATAATCATTTACTAGATATAAGTTTAAAAGATGAAGTTACAAGATACTCCAATATACTTATATCTTTTCCAAATACTACTTGAACTACCACCGTTCAAGTTATAATTAGTTTCAAAAGTTCATCATCCAGATGAGACTACAAGATAAGACTTGAATAGATTCAATCCTTGAAATATCATTGTAAATAATGAAGTTACGAGATGCTTCATTAAGTCCCGATATATATAAATATATTCATATATATCTGCCATACATTTCCTGAAAACCTCTGTCATGTAACGTATGAACAGAGTTGCAATATTCAATAAATTTGGAAAGGAAAGAATTTTGGCATAAACCCGATATCTTGCTGATCAGGCAAAGATACCAATAAGTAACCTTTTCTACTAGTAGATGGATGAATCCCCCACCGGTCATCACCCTGGTCGTATTAGGACCTTATGCTGGACCGCCACCCGGCCTCTTATGAGTTGATGGACTGCCACCCAGCCACTTACACTTTGATAGACCGTACCCCGGCATGTCGCTTATGCCGACTCAATTAGATGGGCTTACTTCCTGAACATTGGGCAAGTAATCAATTCATTCATCAAAACAGCAACCTTGTTGCGAATATAAAATACACCACAGAGCCGGATCCCTTAGATTTTTGAGCGAGTATTCAAGTCCCCTTAAAATGGAAGATCTTGAATTTGAAAACAAGTTTGGGGATCCGCTCTACCTTTTAAATTCATTTTGAAGACTCGAAAACATTTTTAAGAATGTTTGGAGTAATGCTGATTTAATAAAATAAATCAGTTCCAATATATTAGAAAATATCTGAATATTATTATTTAAATAATATCCCCATAAAGGATAATCTTTATACAAATAATTGAGGTAGAAATTGTAAAACTTATAATTGAAATGAGTATTAAATAACAAAAGATATACTTATACGAAAGTACTATTTTTATTTGAATAATCGAAAATAAGTTTGATTATCGAAACATTATTCTTTAATAAAATAAAGAATATTATTAAATAATAAGCGGAGTCATAATACCTCGAATGAATATTATAAATAATATTCATTAAATAAAATCACGGAGTCATACATCCTCAAATGAATATTCAAATGAATATTCATCAAATAATATAAACTGAGTCATAAGCCCTCGAATGAATATTCAAATAATATTCAATAAATAATATAAAGGAGTCATAAGTCCTCGAATGAATATTCAAGTAATATTCATTAAATAAAATAAAGTTATCGAATAAACCTTATTCGATTAATAGTTTTGAAAACTATTCATATATATATATATATATATTAATATACTCGGGAGCCTCGCCTCCCGGTTTTAGAAAAAGTTCACCTTTTGATCCCCTATACTAAGGGTAAACTCAAATACCGCTTATCTCTAGCATAGGTATTATGCAACTATAAGCATTTGAACCAACAGATATATAAATCGAGAATATGAAACAGGCATGCATATATACCATATCACATGCTACAATATATCGCAAGAATTTGCTAATAACAAATATGCATTTATCGCAAGATCATGCATATACACATATACATCACAACAACAGTTTTACGGGTAGAAAACTTGCCTGAGTGCTCCCAGATAGACTTAAGCTTAGAGTGGGTCTGATAACCTATGAACAACAACATAAGTCGGAATTAGACCCCGGTCGCTTAAGAAACTAGACTTTAACCATTTAGAGTCCTAATGTTCGCTTTCGCGCTTAACGATTTACTTAAGTCGCTCGAGTACCCTCGGCTCCACCATTTTTAATAAATTAACCATTATGGGTTTTAAGGCGATTCTTTTGCGAGTACCTTACCAACTTCCTAATCCACTTTAAATAATTGTTTCTTACCCCAATTAGTCATTTAAGGTCCTTAACCAAGGTTTCAAAGTAAGGCGAGGGGTAATGTTTCGTTCGCGAAACGTCGTTACTTAAAACGGCCGTTTCTCCTAAACCGTACATCGGAATCAAACGAACCACATATCAAAACGAAGCTCGTAACATGAACTATCTAAGCATGGCAATGGTCAAAACCTAGAAGGGAGTTCTCGGGTCCTAATGTAATGAACAAAAGCAGTCTAAAGTAAATCGGACATTACGACGGCTATGTTTACGCGATTTTCCAAATTTAAACCATTCCAAAACAACCACCAATCAATCCCAATTCACAATCCAATCAAAACTCCATCCATACTACATCATAACAGCCCCAACAACTCAACATTAACAATTTATACTTATTCTTAAACTTGAATTTAACTACACTTAAGTTCATTAATCAATAACCAAGATTTACAACTCCAAAAAAAACATCCCAAAACCAACTAATTTCTACATATTCAAACACCAAACCATCACCAATAAATCCCCATACAACCATATGACAATATCACTCATCAACAACTTTAAACCCTTTAAACCAAGCCCAAATCATACCATGAATCATTAAGAACAACTAGTGCTACTCTTTAACTCCAAAATCAACAAAAGCACTTAACAACTAAGATCTCAACATGACAAAAAAACTACTACACTTAATCTCTCATTCCATCATCATAAACATTTATACCAAACAACTAAATGCTAAAATAATGAAGAGTTATACCTTCCTTGAAGCTTTTAATCAATGAAAGATCCTTGGAATACCCATGGAAGCCTTGATCTATGTTTAAGCTACCTTGAACTTTTATAAAAAAATCAAGAAAACCAAAGTTATTTCTTGAAGGTTACTATTCACCATCTTCTTCCTTGATTTATTGGAAGAGATTGTGAAGGAATTAGAAGCTTAAACTTATAGGACATCCATATCTATGTACAAGGAACCTTAGATAATTACCTCACTAATTAACAAGCCTTGGATCTTGAATTTTGGAAATTTCTTCTTTGAAAAAGAAGAAAAGCCGAGAGCAAGCTTGGAAGAAAGAGAGATTTTTGTGTTTTTTGCTTTGATTTGTTTTTTGGTTGGTTGTTTTTGTTTAGATTTTGGTTAATTACCTTAATAACCTTGAACTTTGTGTGGTTATCATTCATCCACACCTCCTTCCCTCTTATGTCATGCTTACATCACCTTATTGTGTCATCATCCCTTACTTGTCCTCTCCTTATTGGTTGGATGACCTCATCATCCCTAACCTCCTTGATTAACTCCTAATTGTTTGTCTAATGACCGCTGATCTGCTATACGGTTCGCTTAACTTTCGTTCTCGTTTCTCGTTTGAGGGATCATACCCGGGATCTTATTACTTAGGTTCCCTTAACCTTTCTCAATACATTCTAATCCTTTTATGATCCTCTCTTATAATCCTTTTATTTAAATCCTTTTTATCCTGTTACCTTATACTCAATTCTTTCGGTATCTGGTGGATTTTCAGGAAAAATCAAAGTGTTCGGATTTGGATTCTGACGATCTTTACATACACTTATATCCCATATAAAGTCCTAATAAGATCTCAGAATAACAATAGAAGAACCCCTACATAGTGTGGCATGAAAAGTTTTCTCATTCAGCATAATCTGTAAAATCACTATTCATAAGGGTTTCAAAAATTCCAAAATTTGGGTTATTACAGTCTCCCCTCCTTAAAAGGATTCCGTCCCGGAATCAGATAGAAAATGAATAGGGATACTCTCTTAACATTGCACTTTCTAACTCTCGAGTAAATTTTCCCACATTGTGGTTCTTCCTTCAAACTCTGAATAGTTTGATAACCCTTCTCCTAAGCACTTGTTCCTTTTCACTCTATAACCCTTCCTGGTTGCTCCATATAGGTTACGTCGGGTTGCATGTCTATGTGCTCATATGCCCCTATTTATCTGGCATCCGAATTACACTTCCTTAACATTGATACGTGGAACACGTTAAGAACTTGCTACATGATCGGGGGTAGGGCTAGCTCATATGCTAGCTTCCCAATACGTCTTAATATATCCAAGGGTCCAACAAATTGTAGACTTAGCTTTCCTTTCTTTCCGAACCTCATCAATCCTTTCCAAGGGATACCTATAACATTACTAGGTCCCCTATTTCATACTCTTTGTCCTTTCGAGTCAATTCAGCATACCTCTTATGTACATCTTGGGTTACTACCAGCCGTCCTCTGATTAGATCTATTATATCCCTGGTCCTTTGGACTACTGCGGGTCCGAGCATCTTGCGCTCTTACAACTTCATCCTAACATAAGGGAGATCGACCTTGTCTTCCCTCAAGGATCTCATAAGGCGATATCTCAATACTGACATATGATCTATTATCGTAAGAAAACTCAATCCGTGTTAAGTGACCATTTCAAATTCTTTCAAGTCTATTGCACAGACTCTCATCATAGCTTCTAGCATTATAGCTTTTGCTTCTCAATACCCATTCTTTTCCAGTTCGTAGTCATTACTATCTTCCGTACCTAATACTATACTGGTCATACTTTTGCTCGTTAGCATTCTATAACATTTTAATAACCACGTCAACCTTAGTATCACGAATGTGTTAGATTCGGAATACCACCATACTGATACTACTCCTTTCTAGCTGCTTCTATCTTTGAAAGTTTGATCCATCATATAGAAGTAAAAGAATTCATTGAGAGATCACTATGATCATGAACACTTGTTACATTGCATAGTTAGTACAGAAGGTGGCCAGCCTTTAGTACTTGACAAGCAATTAAACAATAGCTGGTATCCTACTCGGCTTCTATCACACAGATAGATAGTCATTCGGCAATACCTCCCCTTCTGGAAGGGTTGTTCTTCTCAGTTTATATGAAATGAAAAGAAGAGAAAAGAACGAATTGAAGAGAATTGTATATAAGAAAAAAAAAATATACTGCCACAAAATATGTGGCTTGGAACCTACCTCTGAACTATAGAGGTTTATCATAGGAGAACAAAACATATATGCATACATATCAACGTCAATTATTATAGCATCGCATTTCACGTGCTTAAATATTTTTGCTATTCCGTCCATCATTCTATGGACCCTTGCTCTTCCTCGAGCTTATACACAATCACCTTTGAAACTCCCTCGATATCGAAAATCGAATCTGGGATCTCATTCTAGACGTCATCGTTACTAGAATTCTCTGCTTGCACCGCAACCTTCCTCATATAGTAACACGACTCTCTTTTCATAAGAGGGAATAAATATTCAATAGGTAGATACTCTACTTAATTAGTCTATCAATGATAACTTATACACTACCACGACCCGATTAGTGGTACTCAATCTCAACATCCATTCCAATACAACTCTCACGGTTGTAATCAGCTCATTACTCGCAGAATCATTGCTGCATTACTATGGTCCACCACTGACCTACTATCGTCATTCACTTTCCATGAAATCTTAATATCTAACCATACGGAGTCCATACATATCGTATAGAATACTTCTAAGGAGTTAACATAACCGCCAATCATGATTCATGAAGAACACTCCTGATCCTGACATTCATAAATGACATGAAGCAGATAAAATTGCAGAAGAGTTTCAGTCAAAGCAACGATAACAGGTCAATACCATTCTTAATCATATGCCTTCGATAGAAGACTTAACTCAAAGGTTCATTTAGTCCTTTTGAAACATTGTCTAGGCTCATTCTCAAGATAGTACCTTCTAAGATAGATAGCCCGCTCATGGCGATTACACAATTTAAACCTTTACCAAACTACTATTACGGTTGGGTATTGCACAGTCATCAAAAGGAATGTCAATCTTCCAAACCATAATACAACCTTCATAGCTTTAACCATCATCACTGTATTCCTTTGGCACAAGCGCCTATAATTATCCTCTTACCTTTAAAGTGTCGGCCACCTCTTTGGCCTTTCCTGATAGTAAAATTTCCTTACAGTCAATGTCATTTTAACCACCTCCAAATAAATTTTCTACCTCATTTCAATCACAGCTTATGTGAAGATGTTTTCCTTAAAATCTGATGAGTAAAAAAAATATCACCATTTTTAACCTTCGTTGGGTTCAATCTATACTTTCTCATGGTTTAACATGTGCCCCGCTTGGCATTATTTTTATTACGTCATATTTCCTTTATCAAAATTTATATTCTTGAGAATTTTTGAATATTACCTTTCTCCTTGTAAAACCTCTAAGGTTATCCTTGAATCGTTCCTCATGTACTCCCTAGATACAGGGCATATCAAAATACCCTTTACTAATACTAGAACCATTATATATATACTTCTGAAAAATTTCTCCACTGATTCTTAAAGGTTGTTATTACCTTAATCCTTTTCAATTCATACTGTCAAACTCATACTATCCCTATTAAGGGTGAAATGCCAACCTTTATGCATTCCCCTAGGATTCATTTTAAGTTACCGATATTCTATCCTTAATTCCACCTTTACAAGGTACATGCATCCTTCCATGGATAATTAAGTCATATATCCCTGATAAGGGTGTCTTATTCAATTATTCCCACCTCGATATTATATGCCTAATTTCACAATAACATCTGTATTCAAAATGAGGTCAATCAATATGACCTCCAAAAGATAACAACGGTTATCCGCTTTTCTTGCCTAATTTGGTAACGATAACAAGGATGTTCTGGAAGATATTGGTCGTGTTCAACGTGAACTTCTTCTTAATAATTCCTTAATTACTTTTGTTGTTTATCTCAACAATCATCTCAATGTCGGGATATCTTTCATACCTGGCGTCTCCCTTTCTGGGTATCACCACCGGTCTTACACTTCACATTCTTGAAGGTCACTTCCTTCATCCAATTTTCCTAATTTCTTACTTCCTTGTCTCCTCAGTCTATCCGCGTCTCATTGTTTATCCTTCGAACTATCTCAATGTTTCCTCGAATCCTCCCAACTTAAAGGGGATAAAATATATGCATCACTTATGCCTTCAACCGTCAACTTTAACTCATGGTGAATCACCCTCATCCTGATGATCATATACTTTTCTATTTCTATTAATATGAGTCTTTAGGGTTTCCTCATACCCAACTCCCTTATCATTCCTCAAACTCTGTTGCCTTTATATTCCTTTCCACTTCAATTCCTTTTTATTTTCCTTTCTCTTATCATTATTTCATGAACCAACACAACATAAGCATTGATTTCAAATATCCTGTCATTCTGGATTCGTGTCTTCCGAACGAATCTTGACAACTTTTTCATCTTAGATTCATAATTCATCATACTCGTCTGCCTTTGTTCTGGCTCTAAATCTTTTACACTATCTCCATAACCTTGGGAAGTACTTTCCTGAAAACAATTGACTGAACTTAAATCAGTTTATTATAATCTCTTGCTCCGTGTCTTCCTTGGCCTTTCACCAGCGGGTGGTCTCTCTCTTAGGAGGGTAAGTGACAAAAACAGTCTTTTGTGATTCGTAATTCATTTAGAATCTCAAATGATTCCTATATTTCCTTTAGCCAGGCTCTTGCCTCGACTGGGTCAACCTGTTCCTTGGAACTCTGAGAGCTTAGCGACTTAAAGGTCATGAAAGAATTTCCCAACGCATTTTTTCCTCAAGGTGGTGGTTGGGAATAAAAGTATAAGTTCTGTTTAGACAGGTCCATGAATTTCCGTATAGGAGTACCGTCTCGGGTCTCCTTATCTCGCTCGACTTCTGTTTTCTCAGTCTAAATATTTCTTCCTACTCCACATAATTGGGGTCATCTTTTAATTTAATCTCCTCATTTTCCACTTTATTATATTCTGGGTTCCTTATATCTTAATTGCGACCTCCCTGATTATCACATTCAAGGTTTGCCCCTAATCTTATTCCTTCTGGGGGTATATTACTTGGAAAATTTTTGAGAATCTCTAGATATTTGTCTTACTAACTTTGCTTAAGTCTTTCCCTCGTTCAGTCCTTGTACGATTGCAAATTATGAATTCTCAAGTTCGATAAACTTCATGACACTCTCTTAAGTGTTAATAGAGCAATTAACAATGTGATCTTATCACAAACAAACTGATCTGAACTGAAATTAACGAATATATACATAACCATTTGTTCGAGGGTACAACAACTGAACACATTAAAGAGAATTACATCATTTTATCTGATCGCTTCTATCCCAAAAGTACTACCATAGATAATCATCTAGTCATTAAAACTAATCATCCATAACTTAGGCTAATCCTCCAAAAGCGGTGCTGCATGAAATTCTTGTCAGATTGCTCAGACTCTGCACACTATTATGGATCAAGAAATGCGGGCACGCACAACATCCCTAACCTGCTCCATTAAAGCAGTGATGAGGTCCAAGATAGTTGCAAGTAGAGCTGGATCAATCTAACCTTCAAGATGGCCTCTAGCTGTAACACGGGTGGTAGCCTCAATCCTGTCCATGCTATGAGCTGATCCTGCCGGAAGTACCCCGCCCTCAATTCTTGGTGCAGTAAGTCGATCCAACAGATCACTCCTAACATTACGGGCCTCAGACAGGCCACCCAGGGTCATCTGATAATTAGCGATAAGAGAATCCTGAGTGGTAGCATCTAACAGTCCATGGGGCGCAGGTGGTGCAGACCCAGGAGATCCAAATGGATAACCAAGCACGGTATCAGGTGACAATGGTGCAGGAGATAAAGGTGGCATTTCCTCAGTAGGTGCTGGGCTCTGTACCGGGGATGGAACAGGAATTGGTGGAACCTCATGGATGTCTACAGGAACCTCTGGAAGAGGGTCTGATACTGGTATAATTGGTGTCATGGAAGGCCCCACTCCTTCTGCCCCCATTAGCCTTTGTGCCCTTGGTAACTCTTCATCCTCTAGTGCCACCCTCGCGGCCATTCTTGCTCTGGTAGTCGCCCTGACTATGGTCATCAATTCCTCAGCGGTCCTCTCTTCATTCTCATCAGGATCCTCCATGAGATCCTCCTCAGCCACAATCCTTTCCGGAATAACATCCTCAACCGCAACATTCTCAATATGAATCTCATCCGGTCTCTCATTAGGGTACTCTATCGGATTCACAATTTGATCTCCAACTTGTAATAAAACATCCTCATGCTGATGCTCCTGAACCTCAGGGTTCGGTGCCCCGCTGCCCTATACGAGAACGAACTATGTTACTATCACGATATTTATAAGGGTTCCCGTAAGGGTTTTAACTGTCAGCGCTACTTTAAGTAGTCCGACCATGAACTTGGCAAGAGTTCTTATTATCTTTGTGAGTTTATTATTATATCGTCGCATCATCTCTGAGGTTTATAACGCTTAGCTCTGATACCACTTCTATAACACCCCCAAATCCGGGGTCTGGGATCCGGGTTGTCACGAGTTCCATTTCCCTTAATAACACCCAATCTTAAGAAATAATCAACTATTCTGTACTATGACCCCACAATAAGCACACACACCACAAGTTATAGTCTCAGAGTTGAAAACTCGAAAATAACACAAGTCCTTATATTCCACAATTATAAACCGTTACACCTTAAAAGAGTTCTGAATAAATTTACATATTCCTTGCCATTATTACAATTCATATTATACATAATCTGGTACATCAAAAGTTGAAAGCCTAGCCTATTGGTAGTTCCTACCTCAGCTACAGCGACATCAACGCCTATAGGAAACTGCGGAACGTTTCCTAATCGCTTGCGAATCGGGAGCTTGGTCATGTTCATCTTTTCTATCTGTTGTTGTGTGATGAAAGAAGAAAGCAAGGGTGAGCAGCAAGCCCACCAAAATAATATGTATAATGATTAACAATATATGAGCCTTCTCATAGTACTCATGAAAGTCTTGGTCAAAAGAAATGAACCAAATTTGATATCTTAATGCGATGAAGTCGCAAAATATTCAGTATATATACATATATACTTTTCAAAATCTTGGAAGTCCTCTTCCATGCATAATATACAAAGAGTTCCAGTTTATAACTGTATAAAAATATCGTTGCAAGGTGATCTCATATATCTAACCTTGTCTCAACGTTTTTCTGAAAATCTTTGTCATGCATAAGATAATCATTTACTAGATATAAGTTTAAAAGATGAAGTTATAAGATACTCCAATATACTTATATCTTTTCCAAATACTACTTGAACTACCACCGTTCAAGTTATAATTAGTTTCAAAAGTTCATCATCCAGATGAGACTACAAGATAAGACTTGAATAGATTCAATCCTTGAAATATCATTGTAAATAATGAAGTTACGAGATGCTTCATTAAGTCCCGATATATATAAATATATTCATATATATCTCCCATACATTTCCTGAAAACCTCTGTCATGTAACGTATGAACAGAGTTGCAATATTCAATGAATTTGGAAAGGAAAGAATTTTGGCATAAACCCGATATCTTGCTGATCAGGCAAAGATACCAATAAGTAACATTTTCTACTAGTAGATGGATGAATCCCCCACCGGTCATCACCCTGGTCGTATTAGGACCTTATACTGGACCGCCACCCGGCTTCTTACGCGTTGATGGACTGCCACCCAGCCACTTACACTTTGATAGACCGTACCCCGGCCTGTCGCTTATGCCGACTCAATTAGATGGGCTTACTTCCCGAACATTGGGCAAGTAATCAATTCATTCATCAAAACAGCAACCTTGTTGCGAATATAAAATACACCACAGAGCCGGATCCCTTAGATTTTTGAGCGAGTATTCAAGTCCCCTTAAAATGGAAGATCTTGAATTTGAAAACAAGTTTTGGGATCCGCTCTACTTTTTAAATTCATTTTGAAGACTCGAAAATATTTTTAAGAATGTTTGGAGTAATGCTGATTTAATAAAATAAATCAGTTCCAATATATTAGAAAATATCTGAATATTATTATTTAAATAATATCCCCATAAAGGATAATCTTTATACAAATAATTGAGGTAGAAATTGTAAAACTTATACTTGAAATGAGTATTATATAACCAAAGATATACTTATACGAAAGTACTATCTTTATTTGAATAATCGAAAATAAGTTTGATTATTGAAACATTATTCTTTAATATAATAAAGAATATTATTAAATAATAAGCGGAGTCATAATACCTCAAATGAATATTATAAATAATATTCATTAAATAAAATCACGGAGTCATACATCCTCAAATGAATATTCAAATAATATTCATCAAATAATATAAACTGAGTCATAAGCCCTCGAATGAATATTCAAATAATATTCAATAAATAATATAAAGGAGTCATAAGTCCTCGAATGAATATTCAAGTAATATTCATTAAATAAAATAAAGTTATCGAATAAACCTTATTCGATTAATAGTTTTGAAAACTATTCATATATATATATATATTAATATACTCGGGAGCCTCGCCTCCCGGTTTTAGAAAAAGTTCACCTTTTGATCCCCTATACTAAGGGTAAACTCAAATACCGCTTATCTCTAGCATAGGTATTATGCAACTATAAGCATTTGAACCAACAGATATATAAATCGAGAATATGAAACAGGCATGCATATATACCATATCACATGCTACAATATATCGCAAGAATTTGCTAATAACAAATATGCATTTATCGCAAGATCATGCATATACACATATACATCACAACAACAGTTATACGGGTAGAAAACTTGCCTGAGTGCTCCCAGATAGACTTAAGCTTAGAGTGGGTCCGATAACCTATGAACAATAATATAAGTCGGAATTAGACCCCGGTCACTTAAGAGACTAGACTTTAACCATTTAGAGTCCTAATGTTCGCTTTCGCGCTTAACGATTTACTTAAGTCGCTCGAGTACCCTCGGCTCCACCATTTTTAATAAATTAACCATTAAGGGTTTTAAGGCGATTCTTTTGCGAGTACCTTACCAACTTTCTAATCCACTTTAAATAATTGTTTCTTACCCCAATTAGTCATTTAAGGTCCTTAACCAAGGTTTCAAAGTAAGGCGAGGGGTAATGTTTCGTTCGCGAAACGTCGTTACTTAAAACGGCCGTTTCTCCTAAACCGTACATCGGAATCAAACGAACCACATATCAAAACGAAGCTCGTAACATGAACTATCTAAGAATGGCAATGGTCAAAACCTAGAAGGGAGTTCTCGGGTCCTAATGTTATGAACAAAAGCAGTCTAAAGTAAATCGGACATTACGACGGCTATGTTTACGCGATTTCCCAAATTTAAACCATTCCAAAACAACCACCAATCAATCCCAATTCACAATCCAATCAAAACTCCATACATACTACATCATAACAGCACCAACAACTCAACATTAACAATTTATACTTATTCTTAAACTTGAATTTAACTACACTTAAGTTCATTAATCAATAACCAAGATTTACAACTCCAAAAAAAACATCCCAAAACCAACTAATTTCTACATATTCAAACACCAAACCATCACCAATCAATCCCCATACAACCATATGACAATATCACTCATCAACCACTTTAAACCCTTTAAACCAAGCCCAAATCATACCATGAATCATCAAGAACAACTAGTGCTACTCTTTAACTCCAAAATCAACAAAAGCACTTAACAACTAAGATCTCAACATGACAAAAAAACTACTACACTTAATCTCTCATTCCATCATCATAAACATTTATACCAAACAACTAAATGCTAAAATAATGAAGAGTTATACCTTCCTTGAAGCTTTTAATCAATGAAAGATCCTTGGAATGCCCATGGAAGCCTTGATCTATGTTTAAGCTACCTTGAACTTTTATAAAAAAATCAAGAAAACCAAAGTTATTTCTTGAAGGTTAGTATTCACCATCTTCTTCCTTGATTTATTGGAAGAGATTGTGAAGGAATTAGAAGCTTAAACTTATAGGACATCCATATCTATGTACAAGGAACCTTAGATAATTACCTCACTAATTAACAAGCCTTGGATCTTGAATTTTGGAAATTTCTTCTTTGAAAAAGAAGAAAAGCCGAGAGCAAGCTTGGAAGAAAGAGAGATTTTTGTGTTTTTTGCTTTGATTTGTTTTTTGGTTGGTTGTTTTTGTTTAGATTTTGGTTAATTACCTTAATAACCTTGAACTTTGTGTGGTTATCATTCATCCACACCTCCTTCCCTCTTATGTCATGCTTACATCACCTTATTATGTCATCATCCCTTACTTGTCCTCTCCTTATTGGTTGGATGACCTCATCATCCCTAACCTCCTTGATTAACTCCTAATTGTTTGTCTAATGACCACTGATCTGCTATACGGTTCGCTTAACTTTCGTTCTCGTTTCTCGTTTGAGGGATCATACCCAGGATCTTATTACTTAGGTTCCCTTAACCTTTCTCAATACATTATAATCCTTTTATGATCCTCTCTTATAATCCTTTTATTTAAATCCTTTTTATCCTGTTACCTTATACTCAATTCTTTCGGTATCTGGTGGATTTTCAGGAAAAATCAAAGTGTTCGGATTTGGATTCTGACGATCTTTACATACACTTATATCCCATATAAAGTACTAATAAGATCTCAGAATAACAATAGAAGAACCCCTACATAGTGTGGCATGAAAAGTTTTCTCATTCAGCATAATCTGCAAAATCACTATTCATAAGGGTTTCAAAAATTCCAAAATTTGGGTTATTACAGTCTCCCCTCCTTAAAAGGATTCTGTCCCGGAATCAGATAGAAAATGAATAGGGATACTCTCTTAACATTGCACTTTCTAACTCTCGAGTAAATTTTCCCACATTGTGGTTCGTTCATCAAACTCTGAATAGTTTGATAACCCTTCTCCTAAGCACTTGTTCCTTTTCACTCTATAACCCTTCCTGGTTGCTCCATATAGGTTACGTCGGGTTGCATGTCTATGTGCTCATATGCCCCTATTTATCTGGCATCTGAATTACACTTCCTTAACATTGATACGTGGAACACGTTAAGAACTTGCTACATGATCGGGGGTAGGGCTAGCTCATATGCTAGCTTCCCAATACGTCTTAATATATCCAAGGGTCCAACAAATTGTAGACTTAGCTTTCCTTTCTTTTCGAACCTCATCAATCCTTTCCAAGGGATACCTATAACATTACTAGGTCCCCTATTTCATACTCTTTGTCCTTTCGAGTCAATTCAGCATACCTCTTATGTACATCTTGGGTTACTACCAGCCGTCCTCTGATTAGATCTATTATATCCCTGGTCCTTTGGACTACT
Organism: Apium graveolens; assembly: GCF_009905375.1. Taxonomy (NCBI): domain Eukaryota; kingdom Viridiplantae; phylum Streptophyta; class Magnoliopsida; order Apiales; family Apiaceae; genus Apium; species Apium graveolens. Next base: position 37,831,922 of record NC_133648.1, read on the forward strand.
ACGGGTCCGAGCATCTTGCGCTCTTACAACTTCATCCTAACATAAGGGAGATCGACCTTGTCTTCCCTCAAGGATCTCATAAGGCGATATCTCAATACTGACATATGATCTATTGCCGTAAGAAAACTCAATCCGTGTTAAGTGGCCATTTCAAATTTTTTCAAGTCTATTGCACAGACTCTCATCATAGCTTCTAGCATTATAGCTTTTGCTTCTCAATACCCATTCTTTTCCAGTTCGTAGTCATTACTATCTTCCGAACCTAATACTATACTGGTCATACTTTTGCTCGTTAGCATTCTATAACATTTTAATAACCACGTCAACCTTAGTATCACGAATGTGTTAGATTCGGAATACCACCGTACTGATACTACTCCTTTCTAGCTGCTTCTATCTTTGAAAGTTTGATCCATCATATAGAAGTAAAAGAATTCATTGAGAGATCACTATGATCATGAACACTTGTTACATTGCATAGTTAGTACAGAAGGTGGTCAGCCTTTAGTACTTGACAAGCAATTAAACAATAGCTGGTATCCTACTCGGCTTCTATCACACAGATAGATAGTCATTCGGCAATACCTCCCCTTCTGGAAGGGTTGTTCTTCTCAGTTTATATGAAATGAAAGAAGAGAAAAGAACGAATTGAAGAGAATTGTATATATGAAAAAAAAATATACAGCCACAAAATATCTGGCTTGGAACCTACCTCTGAACTATAGAGGTTTGTCATAGGAGAACAAAACATATGTGCATACATATCAACATCAATTATTATAGCATCGCATTTCACGTGCTTAAATATTTTTGCTATTCCGTCCATCATTCTATGGACCCTTGCTCTTCCTCGAGCTTATACACAATCACCTTTGAAACTCCCTCGATATCGAAAATCGAATCTGGGATCTCATTCTAGACGTCATCGTTACTAGAATTCTCTGCTTGCACCGCAACCTTCCTCATATAGTAACACGACTCTCTTTTTATAAGAGGGAATAAATATTCAATAGGTAGATACTCTACTTAATTAGTCTATCAATGATAACTTATACACTACCATGACCCGATTAGTGGTACTCAATCTCAACATCCATTCCAATACAACTCTCACAATTGTAATCAGCTCATTACTCGCAGAATCATTGCTGCATTACTATGGTCCACCACTGACCTACTGTCGTCATTCACTTTCCATGAAATCTTAATATCTAACCATACGGAGTCCATACATGTCGTATAGAATACTTCTAAGGAGTTAACATAACCGCCAATCATGATTCATGAAGAACACTCCTGATCCTGACATTCATAAATGACATGAAGCAGATAAAATTGCAGAAGAGTTTCAATCAAAGCAACGATAGCAGGTTAATTCCATTCTTAATCATATGCCTTTGATAGAAGACTTAACTCAAAGGTTCATTTAGTCCTTTTGAAACATGGTCCAGGCTCATTCTCAAGATAGTACCTTCTAAAATAGATAGCCCGCTCATGGCGATTACACAATTTAAACCTTTACCAAACTACTATTACGGTTGGGTATTGCACAGTCATCAGAAGGAATGTCAATCTTTCAAACCATAATACAACCTTCATAGCTTTAACCATCATCACTGTATTCCTTTGGCACAAGCGCCTATAATTATCCTCTTACCTTTAAAGTGTCGGCCACCTCTTTGGCCTTTCCTGATAGTAAAATTTCCTTACAGTCAATGTCATTTTAACCACCTCCAAATAAATTTTCTACCTCATTTCAATCACAGCTTATGTGAAGATGTTTTCCTTAAAATCTGATGAGTAAAAAAAATATCACCATTTTTAACCTTCGTTGGGTTCAATCTATACTTTCTCATGGTTTAACATGTGCCCCGCTTGGCATTATTTTTATTACGTCATATTTCCTTTATCAAAATTTATATTCTTGAGAATTTTTGAATATTACCTTTCTCCTTGTAAAACCTCTAAGGTTATCCTTGAATCGTTCCTCATGTACTCCCTAGATACAGGGCATATCAAAATACCCTTTACTAATACTAGAACCATTATATATATACTTCTGAAAAATTTCTCCACTAATTCTTAAAGGTTGTTATTACCTTAATCCTTTCCAATTCATACTGTCAAACTCATACTATCCCTATTAAGGGTGAAATGCCAACCTTTATGCATTCCCCTAGGATTCATTTTAAGTTACCGATATTCTATCCTTAATTCCACCTTTACAAGGTACACGCATTCTTCCATGGATAAATTAAGTCATATATCCCTGATAAGGGTGTCTTATTCAATCATTCCCACCTCGATAGTATATGCCTAATTTCACAACGGTTATCCGCTTTTCTTGCCTAATTTGGTAACGATAACAAGGATGTTCTGGAAGATATTGGTCGTGTTCAACGTGAACTTCTTCTTAATAATTCCTTACTTACTTTTGTTGTTTATCTCAACAATCATCTCAATGTCGGGATATCTTTCATACCTGGCGTCTCCCTTTCTGGGTATCAAGCCACCGGTCTTACACTTCACATTCTTGAAGGTCACTTCCTTCATCCAATTTTCCTAATTTCTTACTTCCTTGTCTCCTCAGTCTATCCGAGTCTCATTGTTTATCCTTCGAACTATCTCAATGTTTCCTCGAATCCTCCCAACTTAAAGGGGATAAAATATATGCATCTCTTATGCCTTCAACCGTCAACTTTAACTCATGGTGAATCACCCTCATCCTGACGATCATATACTTTTCTATTTCTATTAATATGAGTCTTTAGGGTTTCCTCATACCCAACTCCCTTATCATTCCTCAAACTCTGTTGCCTTTATATTCCTTTCCACTTCAATTCCTTTTTATTTTTCCTTTCTCTTATCATTATTTCATGAACCAACACAACATAAGCATTGATTTCAAATATCCCGTCATTCTGGATTCGTGTCTTCAGAACGAATCTTGACAACTTTTACATCTTAGATTCATAATTCATCATACTCGTCTGCCTTTGTTCTGGCTCTAAATCTTTTACACTATCTCCATAACCTTGGGAAGTACTTTCCTGAAAACAATTGACTGAACTTAAATCAGTTTATTATAATCTCTTGCTCCGTGTCTTCCTTGGCCTTTCACCAGCGAGTGGTCTCTCTCTTAGGAGGGTAAGTGACAAAAACAATCTTTTGTGATTCGTAATTCATTTAGAATCTCAAATGATTCATATATTTTCTTTAGTCAGGCTCTTGCCTCGACTGGGTCAACCTGTTCCTTGGAACTCTGAGAGCTTAGCGACTTAAAGGTCATGAAAGAATTTCCCACCGCATTATTTCCTCAAGGTGGTGTCTGGGAATAAAAGTATAAGTTCTGTTTAGACAGGTCCATGAATTTCCGTATAGGAGTACCGTCTCGGGTCTCCTTATCTCGCTCGACTTCTGTTTTCTCAGTCTAAATATTTCTTCCTACTCCTCATAATTGGGGTCATCTTTTAATTTAATCTCCTCATTTTCCACTTTATTATATTCTGGGTTCCTTATATCTTAATTGCGACCTCCCTGATTATCACATTCAAGGTTTGCCCCTAATCTTATTCCTTGTGGGGGCATATTACTTGGAAAAATTTTGAGAATCTCTGGATATTTGTCTTACTTACTTTGCTTAAGTCTTTCCCTCGTTCAGTCCTTGTACGATTGCAAATTATGAATTCTCAAGTTCGATAAACTTCATGACACTCTCTTAAGTGTTAATAGAGCAATTAACAATGTGATCTTATCACAAACAAACTGATCTGAACTGAAATTAACGAATATATACATAACCATTTGTTCGAGGGTACAACAACTGAACACATTAAAGAGAATTACATCATTTTATCTGATCGCTTCTATCCCAAAAGTACTACCATAGATAATCATCTAGTCATTAAAACTAATCATCCATAACTTAGGCTAATCCTCCAAAAGCGGTGCTACATAAAATTCTTGTCAGATTGCTCAGACTTTGCACACTATTATGGATCAAGAAATGCGGGCATGCACAACATCCCTAACCTGCTCCATTAAAGCGGTGATGAGGTCCAAGATAGTTGCAAGTAGAGCTGGATCAATCTCACCCTCAAGATGGCCTATAGCTGTAACACGGGTGGTAGCCTCAATCCTGTCCATGCTATGAGCTAATCCTGCCGGAAGTACCCCGCCCTCAATTCTTGGTGCAGTAAGTCGATACAACAGATCACTCCTAACATTACGGGCCTCAGACAGGCCACCCAGGGTCATCTGATAATCAGCGATAAGAGAAGCCTGAGTGGTAGCATCTAGCAGTCCATGGGGTGCAGGTGGTGCAGACCCAGGAGATCCAAATGGATAACCAAGCACGGTATCAGGTGACAATGGTACAGGAGATAAAGGTGGCATTTCCTCAGTAGGTGCTGGGCTCTGTACCGGGGATGGAACAGGAATTGGTGGAACTCATGGATGTCTACAGGAACCTCTGGAAAAGGGTCTGATACTGGTATAATTGGTGTCGTGGAAGGCCCCACTCCTTCTGCCCCCATTAACCTTTGTGCCCTTGGTAACTCTTCATCCTCTAGTGCCACCCTCGCGGCCATTCTTGCTCTGGTAGTCGCCCTGACTATGGTCATCAATTCCTCAACGGTCCTCTCTTCATTCTCATCAGGATCCTCCATGAGATCCTCCTCAGCCACAATCCTTTCCGGAATAACATCCTCAACCGCAATATTCTCAATATGAATCTCATCCGGTCTCTCATTAGGGTACTCTATCGGATTCACAATTTGATCTCCAACTTGTAATAAAACATCCTCATGCTGATGCTCCTGAACCTCAGGGTTCGGTGCCCCGCTGCCCTATACGAGAACGAACTATGTTACTATCACGATATTTACAAGGGTTCCCGTAAGGGTTTTAACTGTCAGCGCTACTTTAAGTAGTCCGACCATGAACTTGGCAAGAGTTCTTATTATCTTTGTGAGTTTATTATTATATCGTCACATCATCTCTGAGGTTTATAACGCTTAGCTCTGATACCACTTCTGTAACACCCCCAAATCCGGGCTCTGGGATCCGGGTTGTCACGAGTTCCATTTCCCTTAATAACGCCCAATCTTAAGAAATAATCAACTATTCTGTACTGTGACCCCACAATAAACACACACACCACAAGTTATAGTCTCAGAGATGAACACTCGAAAATAACACAAGTCCTTATATTCCACAATTATAAACCGTTACACCTTAAAAGAGTTCTGAATAAATTTACATATTCCTTGCCATTATTACAATTCATATTATACATAATCTGGTACATCAAAAGTTGAAAGCCTAGCCTATTGGTAGTTCCTACCTCAGCTACAGCGACATCAACGCCTATAGAAAACTGCGGAACGTTTCCTAATCGCTTGCAAATCGGGAGCTTGGTCCAGTTCATCTTTTCTATCTGTTGTTGTGTGATGAAAGAAGAAAGCAAGGGTGAGCAGCAAGCCCACCAAAATAATATGTATAATGATTAACAATATATGAGCCTTCTCATAGTACTCATGAAAGTCTTGGTCAAAAGAAATGAACCAAGTTTGATATCTTAATGCGATGAAGTCCCAAAATATTCAGTATATATACATATATACTTTTCAAAATCTTGGAAGTCCTCTTCCATGCATAATATACACAGAGTTCCAGTTTATAACTGTATAAAAATATCGTTGCAAGGTGATCTCATATATCTAACCTTGTCTCAACGTTTTTCTGAAAATCTTTGTCATGCATAAGATAATCATTTACTAGATATAAGTTTAAAAGATGAAGTTACAAGATACTCCAATATACTTATATCATTTCCAAATACTACTTGAACTACCACCGTTCAAGTTATAATTAGTTTCAAAAGTTCATCATCCAGATGAGACTACAAGATAAGACTTGAATAGATTCAATCCTTGAAATATCATTGTAAATAATGAAGTTACGAGATGCTTCATTAAGTCCCGATATATATAAATATATTCATATATATCTCCCATACATTTCCTGAAAACCTCTGTCATGTAACGTATGAACAGAGTTGCAATATTCAATAAATTTGGAAAGGAAAGAATTTTGGCATAAACCCGATATCTTGCTGATCAGGCAAAGATACCAATAAGTAACCTTTTCTACTAGTAGATGGATGAATCCCCCACCGGTCATCTCCCTGGTCGTATTAGGACCTTATGCTGGACCGCCACCCGGCCTCTTACGCGTTGATGGACTGCCACCCAGCCACTTACACTTTGATAGACCGTACCCCGGCCTGTCGCTTATGCCGACTCAATTAGATGGGCTTACTTCCCGAACATTGGGCAAGTAATCAATTCATTCATCAAAACAGCCACCTTGTTGCGAATATAAAATATACCACAGAGCCGGATCCCTTAGATTTTTGAGCGAGTATTCAAGTCCCCTTAAAATGGAAGATCTTGAATTTGAAAACAAGTTTTGGGATCCGCTCTACCTTTTAAATTCATTTTAAAGACTCGAAAACATTTTTAAGAATGTTTGGAGTAATGCTGATTTAATAAAATAAATCAGTTCCAATATATTAGAAAATATCTGAATATTATTATTTAAATAATATCCCCATAAAGGATAATCTTTATACAAATAATTGAGGTAGAAATTGTAAAACTTATACTTGAAATGAGTATTAAATAACCAAAGATATACTTATACGAAAGTACTATCTTTATTTGAATAATCAAAAATAAGTTTGATTATCGAAACATTATTCTTTAATAAAATAAAGAATATTATTAAATAATAAGCGGAGTCATAATACCTTGAATGAATATTATAAATAATATTCATTAAATAAAATCACGGAGTCATACATCCTCAAATGAATATTCAAATAATATTCATCAAATAATATAAACTGAGTCATAAGCCCTCGAATGAATATTCAAATAATATTCAATAAATAATATAAAGGAGTCATAAGTCCTCGAATGAATATTCAAGTAATATTCATTAAATAAAATAAAGTTATCGAATAAACCTTATTTGATTAATAGTTTTGAAAACTATTCATATATATATATATATATATTAATATACTCGGGAGCCGAGCCTCTCGGTTTTAGAAAAAGTTCACCTTTTGATCCCCTATACTAAGGGTAAACTCAAATACCGCTTATCTCTAGCATAGGTATTATGCAACTATAAGCATTTGAACCAACAGATATATAAATCGAGAATATGAAATAGGCATGCATATATACCATATCACATGCTACAATATATCGCAAGAATTTGCTAATAACAAATATGCATTTATTGCAAGATCATGCATATGCACATATACATCACAACAACAGTTATACGGGTAGAAAACTTGCCTGAATGCTTCCAGATAGACTTAAGCTTAGAGTGGGTCCGATAACCTATGAACAATAACATAAGTTGAAATTAGACCCCGGTCGCTTAAGAAGCTAGACTTTAACCATTTAGAGTCCTAATGTTCGCTTTCGCGCTTAACGATTTACTTAAGTCGCTCGAGTACCCTCGGCTCCACCATTTTTAATAAATTAACCATTAAGGGTTTTAAGGCGATTCTTTTACGAGTACCTTACCAACTGCCTAATCCACTTTAAATAATTATTTCTTACCCCAATTAGTCATTTAAGGTCCTTAACCAAGGTTTCAAAGTAAGGCGAGGGGTAATGTTTCGTTCGCGAAACGTCGTTACTTAAAACGACCGTTTCTCCTAAAACGTACATCGGAATCAAATGAACCACATATCAAAACGAAGCTCGTAACATGAACTATCTAAGCATGGCAATGGTCAAAACCTAGCAGGGAGTTCTCGGGTCCTAATGTTATGAACAAAAGCAGTCTAAAGTAAATCGGACATTACGACGGCTATGTTTACGCGATTTCCCAAATTTAAACCATTCCAAAACAACCACCAAACAATCCCAATTCACAATCCAATCAAAACTCCATCCATACTACATCATAACAGCCCCAACAACTCAACATTAATAATTTATACTTATTCTTAAACTTGAATTTAACTACACTTAAGTTCATTAATCAATAACCAAGATTTACAACTCCAAAAAAAACATCCCAAAACCAACTAATTTCTACATATTCAAACACCAAACCATCACCAATCAATCCCCATACAACCATATGACAATATCACTCATCAACCACTTTAAAACCTTTAAACTAAGCCCAAATCATACCATAAATCATCAAGAACAACTAGTGCTACTCTTTAACTCCAAAATCAACAAAAGCACTTAACAACTAAGATCTCAACATGACAAAACAACTACTACACTTAATCTCTCATTCCATCATCATAAACATTTATACCAAACAACTAAATGCTAAGATAATGAAGAGTTATACCTTCCTTGAATTTTTTAATCAATGAAAGATCCTTGGAATGCCCATGAAAGCCTTGATCTATGTTTAAGCTACCTTGAACTTTCATAAAAAAATTAAGAAAACCAAAGTTATTTCTTGAAGGTTACTATTCACCATCTTCTTCCTTGATTTATTGGAAGAGATTGTGAAGGAATTAGAAGCTTAAACTTATAGGACATCCATATCTATGTACAAGGAACCTTAGATAATTACCTCACTAATTAACAAGCCTTGGATCTTGAATTTTGGAAATTTCTTCTTTGAAAAAGAAGAAAAGCCGAGAGCAAGCTTGGAAGAAAGAGATATTTTTTTTTTGCTTTGATTTGTTTTTTGGTTGGTTGTTTTTGTTTAGATTTTGGTTAATTACCTTAATAACCTTGAACTTTGTGTGGTTATCATTCATCCACACCTCCTTCCCTCTTATGTCATGCTTACATCACCTTATTGTGTCATCATCCCTTACTTGTCCTCTCCTTATTGGTTGGATGACCTCATCATCCCTAACCTCCTTGATTAACTCCTAATTGTTTGTCTAATGACCGCTGATCTGCTATACGGTTCGCTTAACTTTCGTTCTCGTTTCTCGTTTGAGGGATCTTACCCGGGATCTTATTACTTAGGTTCCCTTAACCTTTCTCAATACATTCTAATCCTTTTATGATCCTCTCTTATAATCCTTTTATTTAAATCCTTTTTATCCTGTTACCTTATACTCAATTCTTTCGGTATCTGGTGGATTTTCAGAAAAAATCAAAGTGTTCGGATTTGGATTCTGACGATCTTTACATACACTTATATCCCATATAAAGTACTAATAAGATCTCAGAATAACAATAGAAGAACCCCTACATAGTGTGGCATGAAAAGTTTTCTCATTCAGCATAATCTGCAAAATCACTATTCATAAGGGTTTCAAAAATTCCAAAATTTGGGGTTATTACACTTGCTAACCACCTCTGTGAGGATATTGTGCTTGAAAACCCAACCAACAAGTTAGATTGTTGGGTTTAAGAAAGGAGAATTATTGCAGATCTTAATAGAGCAGATCATCACAAAGAGGTGCCACTCTTCTACTTTCCTGTAATTGAGGCATCTCAGGTAAGTCAGGTAATTTCAACTGTCTCTACTCTTCCAACCTCAACCATTTATTTGCCTTCTAGTGTAGCAGTGGCATCTTTGTCAATGACCAGACAGATGCCTACCCAAGCTACCAAAACCAAAGTTTCAAAACCAAAGACAAAAACAAAGAAAGCCCCCTCTGGTGTCTCTCAAAAGATGCCAGTTGTAAAATCCACTAAACACAAAGAGGGGAGTATGAAGGTGGGAAAGACAGGTGAGGGACAGGGTGAAAATCAAAGAAGCCCTAAGGATAAAGATGGTGAGCATAGTGTACCCAAACCAAGCCACACCACAGTTTCCCAACAAACTGTGGTTGTTAATAAAGATAAAAGCTTAACTCTAGTTTCATCCTCCCAAAAGGATGTAACTATTGAAACAAGCTCTCAACCAGGAGCACGGAACAAAAGGGGTAGGGACACAAGTTCACCATAAACCTACACAAGAAAAAAGAAATCTAAAACCCTTGGGGATGCACAGGGTACACACAGTGCAAACTGGAGCTAAAGACCCAGTCACTGCACCATCTCAAAGTCAAATTGATGTGGCTCCAACAAATGTGGAGTCACCGCCAAAATCTGTACAAATTGAAACACCTCAAACACCAGATTCTCCCACATAATCTTTGGATGTTGACATGATTCAAACATCACAACCATATTCTCCATCTTTAACTCTGTTGGAGAAGCCAAAAATCCATGCAAGTGAGCATCATCTTCTAGATGATTTGTTGGCTCACTTGCCATTTCTTTCTGAGACTGTTGAGACATCTGTGCCAAAATTTTCATCAAACTGCACAGAGTCCACAATAGTCTCCACTCCAAACTCATTCATTTCTACTCACTCGATGGATATTGTTCATCCGTTGAGTAGTGATTGTATCCCAACGGATGTGCCTAACAGCAGTCATCCGCCGGCTGGTCAAATTACTACGCCGATGGATATTTCTCATCTGTCGTGTGTCTCTGCACAACTACAAAGTTCAACTATAGTCACAAGTGCAGATGACTTAGTAATTGTGCAATCACTATTAGGATTGAGGGAAGGTAGTGACATGAGTGAGAGTCTGGGTTGCTCCCAGGAAAAAGAAGAGGAAAGGAGTGATCCAATGCAGTCCATTTCTTCAGGACTGGCAAAAGTGAGTGTGAGGAGTCCCACCTTAGATGGTGAAGGTGAGGATGTGAGGGTGGGGAGCCAATATGAGACCTTGATGCAAGAAAAGAGAGATAATGAGAGAAATACAGGTACTGGAGATATAAGGGTGGATGTCATTGTAAGTGAGTTAATGAATGTCCAGGATGCAGATAGGGAGGGACTATCTCAGCAAACTCAAGCTGTTATAGATTTCACCTCCTTAGATGCTGAGACATTTACTCACCCTGTTCCAGCCTATCAACTTCTAGCTGGACAGGGCAATGATAATGCAGAAAGGATGCTAAACTTGGTGCACACCATACAGTCCATGCAAAGAGCTAAGGATGCCATCACAGATTTGTCTTCAACAGCTGGTGATATTGATTATGAGACTGGTGGTTCAGAAGAATTCTTTGAAGGTGAGGGTGGAGATAGTGAAGAAGAGCCTTTCGACATAGGGGAGAAGTAGGCCCTAGTTCAGGATCAGGCATGCCATCTTGAGCATTTTTAAAGCAATGTGATGAACACTACTTCAAGATAACCCTGATTCAACTTATAAATCAGACAAATTCTTCTCTTTAAATTACCACAAATGCTAGCACCAAAAAGCTCCTTCAAGCACATCTTGCTTCTCTACAACTTCAACAAATCGAAGGTCTTCAACATGCTCAAGATGTCAACACTATCAAAGGTGATATTGATCAGATGAAAAAAGACATTTCTGAAAGGATGGACTCTAAACTTCCAGAAGCTACAATTTTTGACATTAAGAGATAAATCAGGAAAAATTCTGATCTTGCCACAAAGATAGATGCCTTGGATACAAGAATGACAGCAATGGAAGCATCTCTTACAGCAATCCATCTACACCAAGCTCAACAAGCAGACTTGCTTCAGAAACTCGTGGCTGCACAAACCTCCTCCTCTACTCAGCTTGATGATACCAAAAAGGGGGAGAAAGAGAGTTCTACGAGTGAGGGGGAGCAAAAAGTGTTCAACATTCAAGTGAGTAAAGCAATTATGCCAATAATTACTTTCACAAAGCCACCAGCTAAAGATAGCACTGATCTAATTAATGAAGCAACAGCCACTTTGAGAGCAACTGAGAAGAAGCAGTTTAGTACAATAAACTGGGAGAAAATTGATGAGGATATTCAAAAGAAATTTGGTCTAGCAAAGAAGCCAGAAAAATCAGCCATTTATCACTCTCAAGTCAGGCAAATTTCTGTGAATGAAATGAGCATGAACTATCTGGAAAGAGGCCAGACATCCTGCATCAAGTCTCCAAAGGCAGATCTAATCATGAAGCCAAAGGTGAACTACCCAAAATCTTCACTAAAGAATCCTTTGGATATAGTGTATGAGACACCAAAGCCTGATGAGAAGAAACTGTTGTCAAGATCTATTGCATTCTACAAGAATCCAGCTGATTCAGCATTGAAAAGGAGAATTACCAAAGTTTTCAGAAATGGTAAGAAAATCTGTGTGGTGGCTGGACACCCTCAATTTGCTGAAGCAAAAAAGGAAGAAAAGGCAAGATTGAAGCAAGAAAAGAAGCAAGCTGCTCTAGATGCTAAAATGCTCAAGCAAAAGAAGGAGCAAGCTGATATCTTGGCCAAGTTGTAGGCTGTGAAACCTACACAACAAATTCCTGAACAATCATCTAAAACCACTGGATCTAAGGATCTGAAAATGCAAGAAGAATCATAGCAGACAAAAAGGTTTAGATATAAACTTCATGCAAAGAGAAAAGTGAACTTTGATGAAAAGGAATTGGAAGATTAGTTTCCCAAAAAGTCTACTTCTGCAACAACTCAAACATCCATGCCCTCTCTGGCACATGAAGAATTCATGATAGATCCATCCAAGAATTTCCATGGTGAACCTATCATTCCAAAGGATGAGCCAATATACTGGGATAGTCTACCAATTCCTGAACTCAATCTACCTCATTTCATAAAGCCAAAGAAGACAAAGACCAGAGCAGTCAAGAAAGTGAAGCCCTCAACTCTCAGATCCAAGTCCCTAACCATAGCTCAAACCAAGGTCAACGAGGGAGATATCATGTACATCTGTGACATCAAGGAATTCTCTGAACTAAATCTTTATCTAGATGAACTGGAAGAAGTTAGAGGGATTGATGCTTACAGGAATCTACCTGAAAGGTTAGTATTCAAGTACAAGGGAGGAAAAGAGATATCATGGCCACTTCACAGGATTCTTCAAGAGAGCCAATCTGTACTGATAAAAGTTTATTCATCCTTCAAAAAGAACTTTGGATTCAATGTGACAGCTAAAGATTAGTTCTAAAGAAGATTGAAGAACTGAGGAATATTAGAGCCAAAGATGCACTCCCAAAGACTTTAAATATTCCTTACACAGGGAATAGAGTGTATCTAAGGCCTGGCTAATGGAATTCATGGATGATTAGGGAGTTAGAAGATTATTCAGATTAGAAGACCAGTTGAGCATCTCTAGCAATGAGACTCTTCTGGAAATGCAAGGAATGCTAGATCTTTCAGAATCTGATGAACTTGAATTCCACAGACAGCTCCAAAATTAGAAGAAAACAACAGGAGGCTTGGGAAGAAATCCAGAAAATCAAGTAAATAGATCAATCTGCTCAGACTAGAGGAGCACCTTGAAAATGATTGTGAGTAAATCTTTTCAGTAACTAATGCAGCACTTTTTAGTTTTATCTACTAATTTTTAAATATGTATTTTTAGAGTGTTTTGTTATCATTCTCTTAATGTTAGGTCACACACACTGTAGAAGGGGTTGAATACAGTGTTTACTACAATCAAATCGAATATAATAACTCAAGTAACAGAAAACAGATTTTATTCAACACAATAAACTCTGTTACAATATGGAATTGTCCTCTCTCAGTGATGAACAAATTATCACGAGAGCTGCTAGGGTTATAATGAATAATAACTTCGATAATGATAACACTTAAGATAATGTTCTAATTGATATGGAATATAATTCTGCTTCCTAAAATATATCAACTAGTTATCTTTTCTTCCAAGTATTCTATTCTTCATAGAATTCTTTCTTCATACATATTTCTTCCTATCTTAGTCTCGATCTTCTTTCCTTTCAATCAGACCCCTGCCTTATCTGAAAGTCATCTTAAGTCCTGATATTATCTCCTGATAAATATCTTCTGATAACTTAAGTTCTGATAACTTAAGTTTTGATATCTTAAGTTCTGTCTTCAGTATAAGTGCTGATTTCCAGTTAAGTACTGATTTGTCCTGTTAGTTAAGATCTGAAAATTAAACACAAATCATATTACACATGACATTATCAAATATATTTAACAATCTCCCCCAACTTATAAATTAGCATAATATACAAGTTTAACAGATATTTGATGATGTCAAAAACATTAAGTACAAATGCATGAGAATTTGACTAGATAACTGTTAGGGCGAAATCACGCACTAATATTCACGCAAGTATACGCATTCGCAAGTAATATAGAATACTTTCTAGTTCGTTCCCTCAGAGACTCAGACTAAGTTATTGTCTAATTTAACTCACTCACCAATGTATGATTACTTCTCAATGTTAAGATAATAACACTTAAAATTGTTGATTAAATATTAACTATAATTAACTACTTAATTAACCACTTAACTAACACTGCAATTTACCAATAATAAAACACTCATGAGATCACAACTTCATTATTACTTCCTTCTATAGCCATAGTTATTACCTTTAGCATGTGACAGTGATGATATTAATCGAATAACACAAAACTGATAAAAGCCAACTTTCATTGTACTAATACCATTCTACCAAACATCCACAATTAAGATAGAAATTGAATAGTCATCAATTATGTTGAGTTCCTATATGTCTACAGAAATTGACAACACAACGATTTAAGCACAAGTTATTCCTTTTGATTACATAGGGCAAATAAAACTGTTAGAGTTACCCACTAATCATGCACAACGTACATGAACCTATGCTAGCATGGCAAGTTCTAAATCTCAAGATCCACTGTCGCTTCACAAGAGATTAACACCCTATCTTATATGTTCGCGACGCACATAAGACGAATACGCACAACCAATACTAGATATCATGCAATCATCACACACTAAAGTATTAAACAATTAACTAAAGAATTCCATAATAAATCCGTTGCAACCCCATGATCACGATTAGCCCATAATAGAACTTATCGCCATCATGGGTTCATATGAAATCATGATAAACGAACACAAGATAATAACAACTAAACTAATTATATTAAAACAGAGTACGTCACAAGAGTAAATAAGTCAAAGCAAGAAAACTAGCATCCAATGTTACAACGAAACAAGAATCACAAGAATATATGCTTCCTCTTCGTTGCTGTGTGCTAAATCGGTCTTCTTCCTTATCCCCTTCGCTTCTTGCAAAACACAATCTAAAACATAATCCCCTCTTAATACTCTGTGAAAAACGTCTCAAATCTACTTATATAATAGTCCCATAAAACTCAGATTACATAGAAGTTGGAAGCCAAACAGAAGGAGAAGTCTAAAACAATATATTATTTTCCCCGACCCTGCGCGGCCGCTCAGCATTTCTGCGCAGGCGCGCAAGGCTGCTGCGCGGCCGCTCAGCATTGCTGCGCGGGCGCGCAGGACCCTACTGGAAAATTTCCAGGTTTGCTCCGTTTCTTCGCCGTAATCTGCCCGTTCTTTTCCTCTCGCAATGGTGAACACATGCCAAGGCTTATTCTTGATGATTCCTCCTCCGAAATGCAACTAATACCCTGAAATGCATAAACACTAGAAAAACGCATCAAATACACAAAATACTTGATTTTAAGACACCAATTTAAGCCATTTTAAGACGTTCTAAGTGGTATAAAATGCCACTTATCACACCCCCAAACTTAAATCGATGCTTGTCCTCAAGCGTCACAGACTCAAAAACAAATAAAAATATGCGTGAATGCAATCTATATGAAAATGCAACGATCCCCCTTACTACAATTAACCAACCAAATTGTCACGTCTCAACGAATGCAGTTAGACACTAAAGATCAAGAAACTCATGCAAACGGACATACCGCCAGAAACGTGGTGTGTGCAAATGCTTAACAGATATGCTTCGGAACTAGACCAATTACTATGACTAGACTTTCCTCAAAGCAATCCTACGATTATACAAAGAATAAAAATTCTAGGCACAAAGTGATATACAACACTACAAGAACTTTAGAGCTTACTACGGAATCGTGCTTTTTATTTACAACGCAAATGCTTATTTGACCGTGCAGTGAGTGAGGTCCACAAAAGACTTATACAATGGTATCCATGTAACGAGCGTTAGGTTAGCGGATCCCACACTCTAAAAGCCTTAGGTCACTAGGCACAAAGTCCCCTAAGAACTTAATAACTCGAATACCAAAGAGCCCACTCTTGATCAATTACGCAAAATATTTTTTTTTTTTTAACTCTGAGCAAGTGCGTTTCGCTCCATCTTGCTCAACCCTAGACTACTCGCACAACATGCGAGCCGGCTACTAGCCATTTGACGCCTAGCCACAACTAGCAACAAATTCTATTTTTACTCCATTTTTTTTTCTTTTTCATGCCTTTACCACTAAGAACCTATTATCAAATTCTAAGCATAATAAATAGATTATCCTCGAAAATAATCATATCATAACAACAATCTAGTCCTTCAGCATTCTCTAAGACTTAGTGACAATACAAGTGCTTCTAGCATGCATATCAACCTACACAACTTAATATCACTTTAATGCTATCACTACACTCGCATCAATATCACAATTCAGTCGATAAATCATTGCAAAAGGGATCATGGTATATGCATGAGCTATATGATATGACAACAAATAAAGCTATATATATAAAAAAAACTATATGGCAAAAATTATGCAACTATATGAACTAACTATCATGAATATACAACTATATGACACACACAAAATATTCCTTAACTACCACCCCCAAACTTAAAATCTTCACTGTCCCCAGTGAAGGTAGTAGAAAGGAACACAGGGTATACCTACTCGGAGTCATCATCATCATCACCCTCAGTGGGTGGAGTATCAGGCGGCGGGTATGCAGAGTCCTCACCAAAAACTGGCCACTGGATATCAGCTCCAAGGCCTCGAAAAGCAGTTCCTAACGCAAGGATGAGCTCCTGAGCAAACCTGCTCTGCGTCTCATACATGGCATCCATCCGCCGTGAAAGCCTCCTATACTGGGCATCACCCATCCCAGCACCCTCCTGAGATCTCGAAGAACTAGCCTCACCACGCCCTGGCCTGGCCATAGTAGCACCTCGTGCTGGACGCCCTCCTGGAAGACGATAACCCAGCCCATGCTCCTCAGGCTCACCACCGGTCCACTCCTGCATCCTATTCAGAGTGCCAGAATCTATAGGAGCTGCTGGCAACTGCAACTGCTCATGAGCCGGCCAGTTCACTCCTACTGCACGGCATAGCTTTGTAACCATGGATGCATAAGGGATGTTCATATGCTTTGCTCCCCTCAAAAACTTCAGAATTCCTTGGTAGATAAACTCACCAAGGTCCACATAGTATTCCTCATTCAGAATTCCCCACAACAACTGTGCTCTCTCAACTGTGACCTCGTGTGCATGTGAAGAAGGCAAAATATTAGCACATATAAATGCGTTCCATGCACGGGCATACCTGTTCATGGCGATCGCCGAAAAGTGACGATACTCATTATTGGCTGGACTGCGGTTCAAAACTGTGCCCGATCGACAGAGAGTCGCACAAATCAAATCCAAGTCAAAATCCTCAGCAGTCTTTTCATTCCAGTTCTCCTCCTCGGGCTTCCTCTCTCGCTGTCCAATCACTCGGCGAATCGCCGCAGGATGATAATCAACCGTCAGCCCCCGAACTACAGAAAACCCATTCTTTTCAGCCTTCACGTTTGCGTAGAACTCGCGAACAACACTCATTGGTACTGCTTCGGGTGACTCACAAAAAGCTATCCACCCCTTCTCTGCAATCATAGGCAACAACTCACCATCCCTCCCTGATGGTAAAAACCCCCTCTCCTTCAGAATCGGCTTCCCCAACAGCCTAGTGTACTCCTCCTCCGCGGCTCTGTCAGTTAACCGAGGCCTCGCAGCAGTACCCCTTGATGAATCAGCAGTAGGAACTGTGTTGCTGCTGTCAATAGTGCGTGCTCTCTTGGGTGCCATTGATTTGTGAATAAAAGTGTGTAAGAACTGATTTTTGATGTTTATGAGAGGGTTTAAGTGTAGGAAGTTGTGGGAGATATGTAGGATAGGTGTATGTATATATAGGGTGTGGAGTAGGTTAAATTAGATTAGGAGTGGGGTTGAGGGATAAAATCATGGGGTAATGGGAAAAGAATTCGTGGGTTTATGGGCTGTTATGGGTTTTTGTGTTTTTGTTTTTGTTTTTTTTTTCTTTTTGAACTGTAAAAAAAATTTCTGGAACTCGACCCCTGCGCGGCCGCTCAGCATTTCTGCGCGGGCGCGCAGCAAGCTGCGCGGCCGCTCAGCATAGCTGCGCGGGCGCGCAGAGGGTCTCTGGAAAAAAAAATTTTCAGCCCCTGTTTTCTAATTTTTTTGTGTTTTTGGATAGGTTATTAACTTCTAAGGGTTCCTGTAACAACAATTCATGGGTTGCCTCCCACGCAGCGCTTCTTTTTCGTCATTAGCTTGACGTTCCGTTCCTTTCTCACGTAGTCAACAAAATGGCACTAACCACCTCTCGGTTTGCCATGTCCCCATAGTAGTGCTTCAACCGCTGACCGTTAACCTTGAATGCTTGGTCCGAATCATTCTCAAAAATTTCCACCGCTCCATGTGGAAACACAGTTTTGACAATAAAAGGTCCAGACCACCTTGATTTCAACTTCCCAGGAAAAAGTCGGAGCCGAGAGTTGAATAACAGAACTTGTTGCCCTGGCACAAACAACTTAGGATGTAGCTTCCTATCGTGCCACCTTTTCACCTTTTCCTTATACATTTTGTTATTCTCGTACGCTTGAAGTCGAAATTCATCAAGTTCATTAAGCTGAAGCATTCTTTTCTTACCAGCTGCATCTAAATCCAGGTTCAATTTCTTCAATGCCCAGTAGGCCTTATGCTCAAGCTCCGCCGGTAGATGACATCCCTTACCGTACACCAACTGAAACGGTGACATCCCAAGTGGAGTTTTGTATGCTGTTCTGTAAGCCCAAACAGCTTCATCGAGCTTTAAAGACCAATCCTTCCTTGATGGACAAACAACCTTCTCTAGAATGCGCTTTATCTCTCTGTTAGACACTTCCGCTTGACCATTTGTTTGCGGATGATAGGCAGTAGCTACTCGATGATTCACATTATAACGCTGCATCATAGAAGTGAACTTACGGTTGCAAAAATGTGATCCTTCATCACTTATGATTACCCGAGGTGTTCCAAACCTTGTGAAAATTTGCTTATGAAGAAAATTTAGCACTGCCTTTGCATCATTTGTTGGTAAAGCTTTAACTTCGACCCATTTTGAGACATAATCGACTGCCAGCAAAATGTACTGATTATTGCAAGATGAGATAAAAGGCCCCATGAAATCGATTCCCCATACATCAAAGACCTCGACTTCAAGCATCACATTTAATGGCATCTCATCCTTCCTTGACAAATTTCCCACTCTTTGGCAACGATCACACCTTAAAACAAACTGATGAGCATCCTTGAACAAGGTGGGCCAGAAAAAACCTGTTTGCAGAATACGAGCTGCCGTTTTCTCACCTCCATAGTGTCCACCATAAACCGTGGAATGGCAGTCTCGTAATATCCCCTCCGTCTCACAGAACGGGATACATCTCCTGATAATCTGGTCAGCTCCCTGTCTAAACAAATATGGTTCATCCCACATATACCACTTCACCTCATGCAGAAACTTCTTCTTTTGCGCGGATGTCAAATTGGGAGGCATTATATTGCTGACAAGATAGTTTACAATATCTGCAAACCATGGTTCTTCCTCCTGAATTGCAAACAACTGCTCATCCGGAAAAGATTCATTGATTAACGTCCTATCTTGGGAAGTAGAATCGGGATTCTCCAACCTAGAGAGATGGTCAGCTACTTGATTCTCGGTACCTTTTCTATCTTTGATCTCTAACTCAAATTCCTGAAGTAAAAGCACCCAACGAATGAGTCTCGGCTTCGAATCCTTCTTAGAAACCAGATAGCGAATAGCTGCATGATCAGTGAATACTGTCACTTTCGTACCAAGCAGATAAGATCGAAATTTCTCAAAGCCAAAGACTATAGCCAAAAGCTCCTTCTCAGTAGTGGTGTAGTTCAATTGGGCCCCATTTAAAGTCTTACTCGCATAGTAGACCACATGGAAGAGATTTTTCTTGCGCTGTCCCAGAACTGCACCTACCGCATAGTCACTCGCATCACACATCATCTCAAACGGTTATGTCCAATCTGGTGCTGTAATAACTGGTGCCGTGATCAAACTCTCCTTGAGAGTCTCGAATGCTGCCAAACATTCATCATCAAATTTGAAAGGCACATCTTTCTCAAGTAAATTGCACAACGGCTTAGATATCTTTGAAAAGTCCTTGATGAATCGCCGATAAAAACCCGCATGACCGAGAAAACTACGGATTCCTTTCACTGAATTAGGTGGGGGAAGATTTTCAATGACTCCCACCTTGGCCTTGTCCACCTCCAGACCTTTGCTAGAGACCTTATGCCCAAGGATAATGCCTTCACGCACCATAAAATGACATTTCTCCCAATTAAGCACCAAATTAGTTTCCACGCATCTTTTGAGTACGGCGCGCAGATTATTCAAGCATTCATCATATGAGTGTCCAAAGACGGAGAAGTCATCCATGAACACTTCGACATTATTTCCAATCATGTCAGAGAATATAGCCATCATACATCTCTGAAAGGTGGCCGGGGCGCCACATAACCCAAACGAAACTCTACGAAAAGCAAATGTGCCAAATGGACAAGTGAAGGTAGTCTTTTCCTGATCCTCTGGTGCAATACAAATCTGATTATACCCGGAATACCCATCCAGAAGACAAAAATACTCATGTCCCGCCAATCTGTCAAGCATTTGATCAATGAATGGGAGAGGGAAGTGATCCTTTCTTGTGGCTTTGTTCAATTTTCTATAATCCATGCATACTCTCCATCCTGTAACTGTTTGAGTAGGGATGAGCTCATTCTTTTCATTTGCGACCACAGTGATACCTCCCTTCTTAGGAACATATTGTACAGGGCTCACCCACGAGCTGTCAGAAATAGGATAAATGATGCCTGCATCTAGCCATTTCAGAATTTCTTTCTTCACCACCTCCTTCATGATTGGGTTCAGTCTTCGCTGCTGTTCCACAGTTGGCTTACTACCTTCCTCTAACAGAATTTTATGCATACAATATGAGGGACTTATCCCCTTGATGTCTGCTATAGTCCATCCTATAGCCGATTTGAATTCTCTCAAAATCCTTAAGAGCTTGTCTTCCTCACTACTTGAAAGGTCAGCTGAAATAATAACAGGTAACGTAGATGAATCACCTAAAAAGGCATACCTCAAGTGTTCAGGTAATGGTTTGAGCTCTAAGGTAGGCGCTTCCTCTATTGATGGTTTGAGCTTCCCTTCAGCGTTCTTGAGGTCAGAAGTACCAAGAGATTCAAATGGTATATCTAGCTTTCGCTTCCAGGGAGAAGCGTTCAGATATTGTAATTGCTCATTGCTATCTTCATCATCACTGTCAAATTCCCCCACTAAGGCCTTTTCCAATGCATCAGACATTAGCATGTGATCGAGTTCCGAAGTAACCGCAGAATCAATCACATCCACTTTTAAGCACTCCTCATCTTCTGTAGGGAATTTCATTGCCTTGAATACGTTGAAGGTCACATCCTGATCTTGAACCCGCATAGTAAGTTCTCCTTTTTGCACATCTATCAAGGTACGGCCAGTTGCCAAGAAAGGCCTCCCCAAGATTATGGGAATCTTTTTATCTTCCTTAAAATCCAGAATAACAAAATCAGCAGGAAAGAAGAGCTTATCCACCTTGACGAGCACATCCTCAACTATGCCCCTTGGGTAAGTAAGGGAACGGTCCGCCAATTGTAGCGACATGTATGTGGGTTTTGGATCAGGTAGGTCCAGCTTCTTAAAGATCGACAACGGCATCAGATTAATGCTTGCTCCCAAATCACAAAGGCACTTGTCAAAAGTTAGATTGCCAATGGTGCAAGGAATGGTGAAGCTTCCTGGATCTTTCAGTTTTGGTGGTAACTTTTGTTGCAGAACCGCGCTGCATTCTTCCGTGAGAGCAACGGTTTCAAGGTCATCCAGTTTCACCTTCCTTGAAAGAATAGTCTTCATAAAATTCGCATAACTAGGCATTTGTTCCAGAGCCTCAGCGAAAGGTATATTGATGTGAAGTTTCTTGAACACCTCCAGAAACTTCCCGAACTGTCTATCCAGCTTTTGTTGCTGCAATCTCTTAGGAAAAGGTGGTGGTGGATAGAGCTGTTTCTCCCCTGTATTAGCCTCAGGCAGAGTGTGTTCAACAGTAGTCTTCCTTGGTTCCGCCGCTTTCTCCCTTTGCTTAGATTCTTCATCTCGAACTTCAGCTTCGACTTCTTTTGCCTTTTCAGCATCAGCTACTTTTCCAGACCTTAAGGTAATAGCCTTGACTTGCTCTTTAGCTTCCTTCCTGCCTGGTACTTCCGTGTCACTGGGAAGAGTGCCAGGTTGACGATTGAGCACTGCATTGGCTAATTGACCGATTTGATTTTCCAAGGTCTTGATAGAAACCGCCTGACTCTTGCACAACAGCTTAAGTTCCTCAAAATCAGCACTAGTAGGTGCAGTTGCACTTCCCTGTTGAGGATATGATTGTCTTGTAGCATACTGCTGTGGTTGCTGGAATCTAGGTGGGTTAAACTGTTTACTCACTCCTTGCTGATATGGTGGCTGAATAGCATTCTGATTATTTCCCCAGCTGAAATTTGGATGATTTCTGTTGTTAGGATGATAGTTCGCTGGCACAGGCTGCTGTTGTCGCTGATAATTATTCACATACTGAACAGATTCGTTGACAAGAGAATACTGATCCGTAGCATGAGAACCTGCACAAAGCTCACAAACCATAGCTATTTGATTAACTCCATACGTAGCCAAAGAATCAACCTTCATTGATAGCGCTTGGAGCTGGGCTGCAATAGCGGTGGCTGCATCAACTTCCAGAATACCTGCTACCTTGCCTGATGTCATCCTCTGAGTTGGGTTTTGATGCTCATTTGCAGCCATCGTTTCAATAAGATTGTACGCCTCAGTATAGCTTTTAGCCCATAAGGCGCCTCCAGCTGCTGCATCGAGCATGGGCCGAGATTGAGCCCCCAAACCATTATAAAAACCAGTGATTACCATCCAATCCGGCATTCCATGATGTGGACATTTTCTCAACATTTCCTTGTAGCGTTCCCAAGCCTCGCACATAGATTCTGTAGGTTGCTGCGCAAACTGAGTAAGAGCACTCCTCATAGCAGCAGTCTTTGCCATTGGATAAAACTTTACCAGAAACTTTTGCGCAAGATCTTGCCACGTAGTGATTGACCCAGCTGGTTCAGAATGTAACCAGTCTTTAGCCTTATCCCTCAGTGAGAATGGGAAAAGCCTCAACTTGATAGCCTCATCAGTCACGCCATTATACTTAAAAGTGCTGCAGATCTCGACAAAATTCCTTATGTGCATGTTGGGGTCTTCAGTTGCCGCTCCTCCAAAAGAAACAGAATTCTGCGCCATCTGAATAGTGCCCGGCTTGATTTCAAAGGTGTTAGCTTGAATAGCCGGATGAAGGATGCTTGACTGAATGTCATCAATTTTAGGCCGAGAAAAATCCATAAGAGCTGGATCAGCTTGAACAATATGATCTCCCATGTTTACTGGTTCCTTCTGCTCAGTTCCTGAATCCGAATCCTCAAAATCTAACTTCTCCGGTGTATCAAGAACTTCGTCTTTCTCCTCAGCTGTATCTAAGGTCCTCTTGCGAGCACGAGAACGAGTTTGCATAAACGCACTAAAGTACCTGAAACACAACCGAAAAGAGTAATTAACTACTACGTCCTAATCACTGAGTCCTAATGACCAATGATGGTAAGTACATAAACTAAACAAATACGCCGAGTTCCCCGGCAGCGGGGCCAAAAACTTGTTAGGGCGAAATCACGCACTAATATTCACGCAAGTATACGCGTTCGCAAGTAATATAGAATACTTTCTAGTTCGTTCCCTCAGAGACTCAGACTAAGTTATTGTCTAATTTAACTCACTCACCAATGTATGATTACTTCTCAATGTTAAGATAATAACACTTAAAATTGTTGATTAAATATTAACTATAATTAACTACTTAATTAACCACTTAACTAACACTGCAATTTACCAATAATAAAACACTCATGAGATCACAACTTCATTATTACTTCCTTCTATAGCCATAGTTATTACCTTTAGCATGTGACAGTGATGATATTAATCGAATAACACAAAACTGATAAAAGCCAACTTTCATTGTACTAATACCATTCTACCAAACATCCACAATTAAGATAGAAATTGAATAGTCATCAATTATGTTGAGTTCCTATATGTCTACAGAAATTGACAACACAACGATTTAAGCACAAGTTATTCCTTTTGATTACATAGGGCAAATAAAACTGTTAGAGTTACCCACTAATCATGCACAACGTACATGAACCTATGCTAGCATGGCAAGTTCTAAATCTCAAGATCCACTGTCGCTTCACAAGAAATTAACACCCTATCTTATATGTTCGCGACGCACATAAGACGAATATGCACAACCAATACTAGATATCATGCAATCATCACACACTAAAGTATTAAACAATTAACTAAAGAATTCCATAATAAATCCGTTGCAACCCCATGATCACGATTAGCCCATAATAGAACTTATCGCCATCATGGGTTCATATGAAATCATGATAAACGAACACAAGATAATAACAACTAAACTAATTATATTAAAACAGAGTACATCACAAGAGTAAATAAGTCAAAGCAAGAAAACTAGCATCCAACGTTACAACGAAACAAGAATCACAAGAATATATGCTTCCTCTTCGTTGCTGTGTGCTAAATCGGTCTTCTTCCTTATCCCCTTCGCTTCTTGCAAAACACAATCTAAAACATAATCCCCTCTTAATACTCTGTGAAAAACGTCTCAAATCTACTTATATAATAGTCCCATAAAACTCAGATTACATAGAAGTTGGAAGCCAAACAGAAGGAGAAGTCTAAAACAATATATTATTTTCCCCGACCCTGCGCGGCCGCTCAGCATTTCTGCGCGGGCGCGCAAGGCTGCTGCGCGGCCGCTCAGCATTGCTGCGCGGGCGCGCAGGACCCTACTGGAAAATTTCCAGGTTTGCTCCGTTTCTTCGCCGTAATCTGCCCGTTCTTTTCCTCTCGCAATGGTGAACACATGCCAAGGCTTATTCTTGATGATTCCTCCTCCGAAATGCAACTAATACCCTGAAATGCATAAACACTAGAAAAACGCATCAAATACACAAAATACTTGATTTCAAGACACCAATTTAAGCCATTTTAAGACATTCTAAGTGGTATAAAATGCCACTTATCAATAACTACAACTTACAGTCCTTTCAGCTTTACCATCTTAAGGTTTGATAACAGCTTTAGTCTGTATACACTTTCAGAATTTAAGCAGTTGTAGATCTTTGACTTGGCTTCAATTTCTGATCTCTTTGATATAAGGAGTTGTTCTGAGATAGTTCTTCAACAAACATCTCTCAGCATATTCAAGTTCATTGACCATCCTCCTTTTAGCATTTATCAACCCAGATGTATCTTCACCAGTTTGAAAAATAGCTGCTCTGAGATCATTTATCTTAGCTTTTCTTATCTCCTGATCTAGTCTGATCAGATATGCCTTGTCAGACTCTAGATTGAATTCCACAGCCTTATAACCCAAAAAGTAGTTATGATCTTAGCAGAGTTAGGCTTCATTTCGACAATATCACCTTTGGGATCTCTGTACTTGGGACAGTATGTGCTGTCAGACTTTACAGAGTAAAGCTTCTTCTGTCTTTGAATTTGTGATTTTAAATAACCTGCAGCACTATCTGTTAATCTGTTTCTCACTTGAAGTATAAATTGAACATGTTCCAGATCCTCAAAATACTTCAGTGGTATAGCATTCTGCCTGATATGGTATACCCTTCCATCTGTCATAAAATATAACAAGATATGTTCTTTTGAAAAGGTATGGTAAACCATTTGTACAGATTCAAGTCGATTCAATCTTTCAGGAGTAGCTCCAACACCTGGTTCACTTAAGGAAGTTGGATCATTGGTAGTGTTATGTACTCTTCTTTCATCAGAACTACCCAATCCACATTTATCTCTTGCTTCCTTTCCTGTAACAACTCTTGCTTCAAAACCACTTGTTGCAGTCTTCAAAGATTGAGTCTGTTTAGCTTTGGTGAATCCTGGTAGGAGTATCTTTGAAGGTTTAACATGAGCAATGTCAGAGGTTTTCTTTTCCTTATCTTCTGATACTAAGCCAACTTGAGCTATGTAAGAGGTTGCTTGCTTCATTGTCATATCAGAACTTACTACATCTTGACTCTGAACAACATGAGCCATTTCAGAGGTTGTTTGAAAAATCTTCTTTGAAATCAGAGTAAGACTAGCATCTTCTTCATCATCAGTTATTTCTTCATCCATGACTGGCATATAAACCTTTACAGGTTCATCAACTTTTTCTTTGCCCTTGGACCTTGGATCAATTTCCACTTGTGATTTGGCTTTGGTTGCCTCAAAATTTATTCTTTCCTTTATCACAATACCCTTAGGCTTTGGAAATTTCTTTTCAACAACAGAAGCTTTAGATTTTGTCTTGACACCTTCTGCTTTGAGTCTAGCTTCTTCTTCCTTTAGACTCTCAAAGTCCATTCCTGGATTTTCTTTAAGAAATAACTCCTTTGAAATTTCTTCTTCAAGTTCCAGATGTTCACCAGAACTTATCCTTTTACCAGTATCAGAACTTATTCTTCTCCCAGTATCAGAACTTGTTCCTTGACTTGTAATTCTAGCTTTACTTGATGAAAATCCTTTTCCTTGACCTTGACCTCTACTTTGTTAGAGTTTCCCTGGTCATCATTTCCATCATCCTTTCCCTTCAGTGTCTGAATAGATTTGCATTTGGACTTAATCACTTTCTCCCCCTTTTTGGCATCAGCAGGTAAAAGAAGAGAGACAAGCAATTTCACTGAGGATTGGATCTCATTGAGTTGAGTTTGATGAGAAGCTTGATTCTTTAAAATTTCATCAATCTGAGTTTGTTGCTTCTCCTGAATTTTCTCAATGTAGGCAATTCTGTCAAAGGCTGGCTTGAAAAATCTGTTTATTTCAAGTTTCGCATTCATATCTTGCTGGATCAAGGTTTCTTGAATTTTGTTCACCTTGGCATGAGTTGTTGAGTGTAGACCTTGAAGGTTCCTAGTACTCAATGCAGTAACTCTCAGCTGTGCCTTGAAATCATCATTTATCAGCATTTCATCAGCTTTTGCCAGATGCTCAGCAAGAATCTTTTCAGAAGGAACAAAACTAACTGTGTTCCATTCCTTAGTCTACTCCTTTCCTCTAGGAGTGTCACTCCAAGGTACTGGTGCTTCCTTAATAAACTTCTTGATTAGATCAGCTTTATTAACTGTTTGTTAAGGTGCATGTCCTGATGGACCAGATGCGTCAACATCTAAATTAGTAGCAGCTTTATTAACTGTTTCCTCATTGGCAGCATCAGAACTTGTAGATCTTGCAAGATCAGCATCCTCTGATAAAATAGCAGTATGTGAGGCTATAAAGGCTTCAACATTATCCTCTAAATTCTGATCTGCAGCCAGGTTCTGATCAACATCTAACATTGATGTTGTTGGTGGAGTGAGTTGAATTGGTGGAGCTTCCAATTACAAAAACTCAGGCACAATTAAGTTATGAATATCAATTTCAGCAATTGTACCTGGTTCTTCAGTATGTACTGGATCAACTATAGGTGACATAGGAGGTGTAGGTATTCTGTCTTGAGCAGTTTCTGGTTGTGCAGAAGGAAGTGATTCAATAACAATTGGTTCTGTTGAGATCATAGATTCCTGATCCCCTTCCTTAGCTGCTTCCACTACATCCTCTGAATCTAACTCAACTATGTCCCTGTGAGCTCTCTGTTTCTTTAATTTCTTCAAAGGTGGAGACACTGTAGGAGCTTTATCATCAGAATTTAACTTTCTAAGCCTTTTGAAGGGCCTAGAACTCCCAGTTACAGTATCTTTCTGAGAAGAAACCTTCTCAGCTTCTACAATAACAGGTTCTGATGATTGAACCTGTTTCTCAGTTGTTTTCTCAAATCAACAGAATTTAATCAAAATATTCATCACAGAATAAAATTAAAAGTCGATGAAGTAAAGATTAATAAATTGCAATTAAACATGCACAGTCACATAATTTGAGAAACAAAGAACAAATCTTGCAATTAAAGAAAATTTCATTGATATATCAGAAGATTACATT
The DNA here is from genome assembly GCF_009905375.1 of Apium graveolens. Lineage (NCBI taxonomy): Eukaryota > Viridiplantae > Streptophyta > Magnoliopsida > Apiales > Apiaceae > Apium > Apium graveolens. Next base: position 37,860,223 of record NC_133648.1, read on the forward strand.
TCATGAAATTTATCAATTACATGCAAAAATTACAAGATAGTCCTATGTTTAGAAGCCTAACATCAACAGCCTTAGTCCTAAGCTAAGAAGCCTGACAAAGCTGACGGTGAAGAAAAATGGATGGATGAAAATTAATTCTTCTTCCTACTTTCAACAAAGAGAACAATAAGACAAATGATTTGCTCCTGCTGTTTAAGAATACGAAGATGAGCTTCTCTTTGAAAAGACAACAGATCATTTTTAATGTTCTCTGGAAGTTGAATCCAGATGACAAATGGAATGTTGTTGATAGAATATGAAGTTGGAATTCCATTTCGAAAGATAGTCATAGTTTCTGTGCCATAAGAGTAATACCAACTAAAATGTGCCATTATTTGAGAGAAATGAACAGATGTGGTTTTACTGATGAATGATCAGTCATTTAAATAGGCAATGGAATACTAAGGGACGCGAGGACTGGTTAAAAATTACAAGTAAAAATAATGACCCCTCGACTCCCTAGACTGATGTGTAATAATAACAGTCAGTAAAAGATCTAAAGCCAGAGTTAATGGGCACGGGATATAATAACAATTACTGTGTGCATGCAGTTTTTCAAGACATACACGCTAACCACTAACCCATAATGATTATGACTGTTTTATCTCACATTAACCAATATTCTGTAAAAAATATTATCGTTCAAGTAATGACCAAAAATAAACCAAGTAAATAAATACTGCCACGTCAGCATCAGAACTTGATTATTATCAGAATTTAAAAGTCATCAGAATATGGCTCCTTAACTCGAAAAGTGAATGTTTATTCCTGTAATTCTTCACACAAATACTGATATGGTTTTATCAGAACTTAATCATCAGAACTTCCATCAGAACTTGTCCTCAGAATTTATGCAATCTGACACATAAACTGTTCATCTAAAACAATATTTATCACCACAGTAATTTTCATCATTCATATGGAGTGTAAATGTGTGCATTAAGCTAAATATCAGACAAAGAGTAAAGTTTGATTCACTTCAGTACATCTTAGAAATAAGGCATAACTAAGAACTTTGCTCAAAATCTGTCATTATTCTGAAGTCTACTATAGAATGAGTTCATGCATGAGTCCACCTCAACTATTTTGTGCTCATTTTATGCATCTTTTGAAATTCCATTTTACAGTGGCTTCTCAGTGTAAGTGAGTCACGACTGCTTATCAAAATTTATGCTGTTATCAGAGTATTTCTCCAGTAATCATAGAGTGTGAAAAGTCACCAAGATTTTTTTTTTGCTTTTTTAATGCATATTACTTAATACCAGCAATGCACTTGGGTCTTCCCTTCCACATTTTTACTCTAGATCTCAAAGGAGTACCTGATATTTATTTCTTTTCTTTTTCTTTTTCTTTTTCTTTTTCTTTTGATAAGTGAGGCTTATCAGCACTTAGTACATCCATCAGTTTTACTAACATCAGAACTTAACAGATAAGAAGCACTATTCTAGTTTTTGACTTAGTAATAAGATACACAAAGTAAACTTCAACTAAGCTCAATATCAGAATTTGCTTTTGTTAAAAGATTTCCACATAAACAATTACTTCAAACATGGGATCTTTAGTATATTAAAGACTACTAGGTCAGCATCTAGCACAGTTATCCTCATTGGATTGAATAGTCACAGAAACATTCATATCACTATCAGAGTTTAGAAATTCACATCAGATGACAATCAGCACTTAAGCAAATTTCAATTTAAGCACAGAATACACAAAGATAGTAATATCTGTAAATACCGATCATAAAGTCTGATGTACCAGAACATAAACTAGGCAGATTTAGAGAAAGAACCTGAAACTATTCCAAGTTCATTTACCAATCTTGTAAAAGTAGCTTCACATAGTGGTTTTGTGAAGATATCTGCTAGTTGTTGATCTGTTGGAACAAAATGCAATTCCACTGTACCTTCATCCACATGTTCCCTTATGAAGTGGTACTTTATGCTGTTGTGCTTTTTCATTGAGTGTTGAACGGGATTACCTGTCATAGCAATAGCACTTTGATTATCACAGTAAATAGGGATTTTAGAAAATTTTAACCCATAATCCAGTAACTGATTCTTCATCCAAAGAACAACAGCTTCCTGCAGCAATGTATTATGCTTCTGCAGTTGATGTGGAAATTGACTTATGTTTCTTGCTAAACCAAGAAACCAATCTGCCTTCAAGAAATTGGCAGCTTCCACTTGTGCTTTTCCTGTCAATTTTGCATCCTGCAAAATCTGCATCTGAGTAACCTATTAGCTTAAAGTCTGATTCTCTAGGATACCACAATCCCAGATCAGCTGTACCCTTAAGGTACTTGAAAATTCTTCTCACAGCTGTTAAATGATGTTCTCTTGGATCTACTTGAAATCTTGCACAAAGACAGGTAGCATACATGATATCAGGTCTACTTGCAGTTAGATAGAGTACAGAGCCGATCATACCTCTGTAATCAGTAATATCTACTGATTTACCAGTATCCTTATCCAATTTTGTTGTAGTGGCCATAGGAGTGGATGCACTTGAACAATCTTGCATTCCAAACTTTTTCAACAAATTTCTGGTGTACTTAGATTGACAAATAAAAGTTCCTTCTTCATTCTGCTTGACTTGAAGGCCCAGAAAATAGTTAAGTTCTCCCATCATACTCATTTGATATCTTGACTGCATCAGCTTGGCAAACTTCTTACAAAATCTTTCATTTGTAGAACCAAAAATGATATCATCAACATATATTTGTACCAAAAGTAAGTCCTTTCCATGGTTGAGGTAGAACAGTGTTTTGTCAATAGTCCCTCTTTTAAATCCACTTTCCAGAAGAAACTGAGCTAAAGTCTCATACCATGCTCTTGGAGCTTGCTTAAGGCCAGAAAGTGCTTTATCAAGCCTGTAGACATGATTGGAAAATTTGGGATCTACAAAGCCTGGAGGTTGTTCAACATATACCTCTTCTTCCAATTCTCCATTAAGAAAAGCACTTTTCACATCCATTTGAAAGACTTTAAACTTCTTGTGAGCAGCATAAGCCAAAAATATCCTTATGGCTTCCAATCTAGAAACTGATGCAAATGTTTCATCATAATCAATTCCCTCCTGTTGAGAGTATTCTTTTGCAACCAGCCTTGCTTTATTCCTTGTAATTATGCCATTACTGTCAGTTTTGTTTCTGAACACCCACTTTGTACCAACAACAGACCTGTTCTTTGGTCTTGGCACTAGGGTCCAGACTTTATTTCTTTCAAATTCATTTAACTCTTCCTGCATTGCTTGCACCCAATCAGCATCTTGAAGAGCTTCTCCCACTTTCTTTGGTTCAGTCTGAGATAGAAAAGAATGATAGAGACATTCATTTGATGTAGCTGTTCTAGTTCTGACACCTGCATCAGGATTTCCAATAATTAAGTCAGGTGTATGTGCTTTAGTCCACTTCCTTGCAGATGGAAGGTTATCTCTAGAACTGGATGCTCCCCCATGATCCATGTTGTCTCCATCAACATTTTCTGATGCTCCCCCTGAAATTATGCTCTCTGAGTTGGATCCTTCAGAATTTGAGTTTCCAGAAATATCAGAATATGAGTTTCCAGAATTAACAGATTTTGGCCCGTCAGAACTTGAAGAGCCTGTTGTAGGTTCTGATGTTTCTTGAGATGTGGTTGTATCTTCAGTATGCTCCCTCTGCACAGGTGCATCTTCCTTTGGTGTAGTCACCACAGTTTCAATAACATCAGAGTTTAATCCATCAGAGTTTGCAGTATCAGGATTTAGACTGTCAGGATTTACAGAATCAGAATTTAAAACTTCATTTTCGAATCTCAGCTGATCATGATCATTGAAATCTTCAAGTCCAGTGATATTCTTATCATCAAAAGAGACATTGATAGATTCCATGAAAACCCTTGTTCTTAAATTGTAGACTCTGAAGGCTTTTGTGGAAAGTGGATATCCAACAAAAATTCCTTCATCAGCTTTTAGATCAAATTTGGATAGTTGTTCAAGATGAGTCTTAAGAACAAAACACATGCATCCAAATACATGAAAATACTTCAGATTTGGCTTCTTTTTCTTCACCATCCCATATGGTATCTTTCCATGCTTGTTGATGAGTGTCGCATTCTGAGTAAAATAAGCGGTCTGCACAGCTTCAGCCCAAAAGTAGGTTGGTAACTTTGCTTCATCAAGCATAGTTCGTGCAGCTTCAATAAGAGTTCTATTCTTTCTTTCAACAACTCCATTTTGCTGTGGAGTTCCAGGAGCAGAAAATTCCTGCTTTATTCCATGGTCTTTGCAGAACTCTTTCATGATCAAATTCTTGAACTCAGTGTCATTATCACTTCTTATGATTTTCACAGAGTCTTTGACCAATTTATCCTGTTGCTTGACATGATCAATCAAGATAGATGCAGTTTCACTTTTTGTGTGCAAGAAATACACCCATGTGTATCTGGTGAACTCATCCACTATGACCATAGCATATTTCTTCTTTGCAATAGACATGGCATTAACTGGACCAAATAGATCAACATGTAGTAGGTGATAAGGCTCAAGAATTGATGATTCAGTCTTGCTCTTGAATGAAGATTTTCTTTGTTTTGCCTTCTGACATGAATCACAAAGGCCATCAGGAGCAAATACTAATTTTGGCAGTCCTCTCACAAGATCTTTCTTGACTAGTTCATTTATATTGTTAAAATTTAAATAAGAGAGTTTATTGTGCCAATTCCAGCTTTCTTCAATTGATGCTCTACTAAATAGATAGATTGCAGAACCATCAGTACTTGTTGAAAGCTTGGCTTCATAAATGTTACCATGCCTGTATCCTTTCAGAACAACTTTGCCTGTAGATTTTCTTACAACTTCACAGTGTTCTTCAAAGAAATCCATATGATAACCTATGTCACAGATTTGACTAACACGCAGCAGATTGTGTTTAAGTCCTGAGACCAGAGCTACTTTTTCAATGATGACATTCCCAAGATTGATATTGCCATATCCCAGAGTTTTTCCCATATTGCCATCTCCATAAGAAACACCTGGGCCAGCTTTCTCCATAAAGTCTGATATCAGGGCTTTATTTCCAGTCATATGTCCTGAACATCCACTGTCCAGAACTAGGATGTTTTTCCTGTTGCCCTGCAATCACAAAGACCACTAATGATTAGTTTTAAGGACCCAGACTTGCTTGGATCCATTGGCCTTATTAAGTTTGCTAACATTTGCAGAGGATTTAGCATCAGAGTTTATGTTAACAGTTTTCTTATCAGAATTTGCAATATCAGACTTTGCATCAGAACTTACACTAAAAGGAATAATGCTAACTTTCTTTAAAGAAGGTTTTATTTGATAATAATCATAGTACAAACTATGATATTCCTTACAAGTATAAATGGAATGCCATAAACTACCACAATAAAAACAAGGATTTTGTGGCTTATATCTAACAGACTGACTCTTAACTCCTGACTTTGAGGGTAAGGAGTTTATATTCTTATTCTTCCTGCAAAAAGAAGCCAGATGGTTAGAATTTCCACAGTTATGACATGTTTTTCTAGGAGTATTAGGAACAGGCTTATAATTGTTACTTTTGTTCACACCTTACTTTCCATTTCTATTTTTCCTAGGTGGCTTTACCTTGTTTACATTCTTAACATCCTTCCGCTTATGCTTAAGCTGCTTCTTAGTCATTAAGCCTATCTTAACTTCAGTTGGCTTATCCTGTTTAGGCTTGTCAGAAGTTAATTTCTCCTTAACTTCTGATTTTTCAATATCAGACTTTGCAGTTACAAACTTAACAGGATTTACCTTTGGTCTTTGTTTAATAACTATAGGCTCAGTTTCTACAGTTCCCTTACTGTTATTATCATCTCCATAACCTAAGCCCTCTTTCCAGTTTCCACTACTAAGAATATTCTGAGTTGCTTTACCAGAGTTAGTCCAAATCCTGATAATCTCTCTTTCCTTTTCTAACTCAATTTTTAGAGATTCATTCATTTTTAGCACTTCATCCCTAACATAAAAGGCATCATCTCTATCTTTCTGAGTTTGATGGAACATGACTAACTCCTTTTCTAAATAATCATTCCTCTTTTTATAAGCAAGATTTTCAGAAGTTAATCTTTCAAATGTTAAAGTTTGATCTTTATAACTAGTGAACATGGTTTTAAGATATCTTCTCAACTCAGTAATATCATCAGTATGAAAGGCATAAGTAGTTTGAGGACCTTTAAGTCAGCAGTATCAGAACTGCTATCAGCATTTGCCATCAAGGCATAGTTTTCCTCATCCTCAGATTCTGAAGCATCTATCCATCTTTTCTTCTTTGTGACAAGATCCTTGCCTTTGTCACTTTTCCCTTTTCTGCAATCAGGAGATATGCGGCCTTTCTCACCACAGTTGTAGCATTTAACATTTGAATAATCTCCTCTGTCAGACTTTCCTCCTTTGCCTTCAGATTTTCTGAAACCTTTCTTATCAGAACTTGCACCTTTCCTGGAAAACTTCTTTCCTCTCCTGAATTTCCTGTTTCACCATAAGAGCACACAGCTTCATCATCTCTTCATCAGGGTCCATCTCAGGTATACTTTCTGTTTCTGAGTCATCATCACTATTAGAACTTGATGACTCAGTATCAGACTTTGTGATGAGAGCTTTTCCCTTGCCTTTCTTTGAGGCAGCAACTTTGGGACTTTCCTCCTCATCCACAAAAGCAATTGTCCTTGAATTTCTTCCATTCCTCTTGCTTCTTTGTTCCATCTCAAGTTCATGAGTCTTGAGCATCCCATAAATTTCATCAAGAGTTGTTTCATCAAGATTATAGTTGTCTCTTATTATTGTGGCCTTCAAATCCCATCTTTCAGGAAGAGCTAATAGGAATTTAAGATTTGAATCTTCAATATCATACTCTTTGTCAACTAGTGACAAATCATTCAAGAGTTTAACAAATCTTTCATATAAATTATTTAATGACTCATCAGCCTTTGAGTCAAAGTGCTCATACTCTTGAGTGAGTATAGTCTTCCTGTTCTTCTTGATTGAATCAGTTCCCTGACACCTTGTTTCCAAAGCATCCCATATCTCTTTTGCAGTCTTGCATTGAATTACCCTATTTGACATGACATTATCAATGGCACTATGCAGTAAGTGTCTTACCTTTGCATCCTTTGCAATCAATGAGATATCTTCAGCAGTGTAATCACTTTTCTCCTTTGGTACAGACTTTGATGGCTGACCTGCAAATTCTACAGAGAGTTTGGTTGGCATATGTGGTCCTTCATTAATCCTATCGAGATATTCTGGATCTGTAGCTTCCAGAAACATAGCCATCTTCACTTTCCATATGGAATACTCAGAAGGTTTCAACATGGGAACTCTTATAGTCTCATATCGACTATGGGTTATGGTTTTTGGAGGTTTTTCAGTTTTGGTGGGCTTGGTTGGAGTTTCTTCTTCAGACATGATTGTTTATGGATCTTTAAACTTTATGTGTGTTAACCGATCTGCTCTGATACCACTTGTTAGGTCACACATACTGTAGAAGGGGGTTGAATACAGTGTTTACTACAATCAAATCGAATATAAGAACTCAAGTAACAGAAAACAGATTTTATTCAACACAATAAACTCTGTTACAATATGGAACTGTCCTCTCTCAGTGATGAACAAATTATCACGAGAGCTGCTAGGGTTACAATGAATAATAACTTCGATAATGATAACACTTATAGTATAAACCCTATGTCTGTGTTTATATACTACACAGTTACAAGATAATGTTCTAATTGATATGGAATATAATTCTGCTTCCTAAAATATATCAACTAGTTATCTTTTCTTCCAAGTATTCTATTCTTCATAGAATTCTTTCTTCATGCATATTTCTTCCTGTCTTAGTCTCGATCTTCTTTCCTTTCAATCAGCCGCCTGTCTTATCTGAAAGTCATCTTAAGTCCTGATATTATCTCCTGATAAATATCTTTTGATAACTTAAGTTCTGATAACTTAAGTTCTGATATCTTAAGTTCTGTCTTCAGTATAAGTGCTGATTTCCAGTTAAGTACTGATTTGTCCTGTTAGTTAAGATCTGAAAACTAAACATAAATCATATTACACATGACATTATCAAATATATTTAATACTTAATTTATGGCTACAATTCTAGTAGACATAAATTGGGGGAGATTGTTGGGAATATGTTGTAAACTTGATGATTTCATTAACAAAACACCTAGTAGATTCAACTTAGTGAAAAATGTAGCACTCGATGGATAATCAAATATAGTCCCGACGGATGACTCAATATAGTCCCGACGGATGATGATTTGACATCCATCGAGTGAGTAGCTTATATAACAATAAGTCATGTAGCACATTTCTGCAAACACCTTTGTATAGATTTTGTAGTAGCATATAAGTCATGTTGACTTTAATTAGATATGCAGAATAGGTTGATTAATTGTAAATATAAGATGTCTTGTAATTTTGCATAAGTGAAATGAAGCCAAATATCAAATAGCTACCCAACAGATGATCAACAAAGCTACCGACGGATGATCAACAAAGCTCCCGACGGATGATTAACAAAGCTCCCGACGGATGATCAACAAGGCAACCCGATGGATAATAAACATGTACCCGATGAGGGAATTGGAACTAAGTAGTTGTACAGGAACAAAATGGATGAAAATGGAATTGTTTCTAGAAACAAGGCAAGGCTGGTTGCTAAATGCTACTCACAAGAAGAGGGAATTGACTATGATAAGACTTTTGCTCCTGTTGCAAGACTAGAAGCAATAAGAATTTTTCTGGCATTTGCTGCACACTCAAATTTCAAGGTGTATCAAATGGATGTCAAGAGTGCTTTTCTTAATGGTGAACTAGAAGAAGAAGTTTATGTGCAACAGCCACCTGGCTTTGAAGATCCAGAATTTCCTAACTTTGTTTACAAATTACTCATGGCTCTATATGGATTGAAACAGGCACCTAGAGCCTGGTATGAGACACTGTCAGAATTTCTACTCAAACATGGTTTTACCAGAGGTACTATTGATAAGACTCTCTTCTACAAGAAGCATGGTAAAGATATGATCCTAGTTCAAATCTATGTGGATGATATCATCTTTGGATCTACAAATGAAAAGCTTTGTCAAAGATTTTCTAGGCTAATGCAGAGTGAGTATGAAATGAGCATGATGGGAAAATTGAGTTACTTCCTTGGCCTTCAAGTTAGTCAAAGAAGTGATGGTATTTTTATCAGCCAAACCAAATATGTGAATGACTTATTGAAGAAATTTGGTATGGTGGATAGCTCACCTGCATCTACACCAATGTCTACTGCAACCAAGTTGGATGAAGACAAGAAAGGCAAGAGTGTGGATATTTCAAGCTACAGAGGGATGATTGGATCATTGCTTTATTTGACTGCTAGTAGACCAGACATCATGTTTGCTACTTGTCTATGTGCTAGATTTCAAGCCAATCCAAAGGAATCACATTTGATGGCTGTGAAAAGGAATTTCAGATACTTAAAGGGAACTCCAAACTTGGAATTATGGTATCCTAAGGGAACTGGTTTTAAAGTTGTTGGATACACAGATTGTAATATCCGGGATATATCGTGTAATTATTTTTGCTATTAAATAATTATTATGTGTGTTCAGTATCTATTCTGTGAGTTAATTGTTAAGTGATATCTGTACTTGGATATTCAAAAATAATATTAATTGAGTATTTTAATTTTTATATGTCCAAAATAAAATATAAATAATTGTCATATCTTCCTACTTATTTTTATGTTGATTTATGGATTTATAAGAATCATATGAAATTTATAAAATCTTTTTTCAAGTATTTAAAATCTATTTTATAAAAACGGGAACCAACAGACGTCACTCGTTGTTACGTTTTTGGAACTCGAAACTCTTCCGAGAACTCCTTCCTAACCTAATTGTAATATTCCGAGCATTTTCCATGTTTCGACTTTTTCGATCTGGCGTACGGTTTGTTCTGCGCGGGTCCCGGCGCAACATTTTCGATACAATATTCGTTTCGGTAAATTAATAAAACCCATATTTTCGATAAACGGGAGCCTTTTATTAAACTATCACAATTATCACTTCGTAATACGTGTAACCAGGTGCTGAGACCAAGACCGCAGTACAAATTGTACTGATTTGGATAATTATCCCGAAAACCGATACCGTTTGGATCAGTTTTTACAAATAAACGTACCGTTTTATATCCGGAATGATCCAACGAGATACTAATTTTCTGTAAATATAAATAGCCTTTTTCCGTATTTTATTTCATATCAAAATCATTTGCTGACAGATAATTATATAATTTTACAGAGAAAAATCATATATTCATAAACTGTTCTAAGAATCAAACAGCAAAACGAAGGCGTTACCGATCTCTGTTTTCAAAGTTTGAGTAACCAAAACGAAGGATTTGAAGTGTTCTATCAAATTCTGAGCTTTGTTTCACTGCAGAATCAAAGGTTTATTTTCTGGAAATTTATTTATTTTCGAATTAAATTTATTAAAAATATGAATTTTTGTTCGGATGATTGTTTGTATGATTTGATGATTGCATGTTTTAGAGCTTGTTTTCCTGATGATTTTGATATATTATACGTCTGATTTGGAGTTCAATAACATGTTCAAATTTGAGTTTGATTTTCGAATTTTAAAATTAGGGTTTATAACCCGTATGAATGTTCTTAATTGAAATTTAGGGGTTTCTTATTCTGAAATAGATTGATGTTGTGGTATAGTGTATTGTATTCTCTGTGAAATTTGCAATCTAGTGGTACAAGTTTCATGAATCAACGAGGTCTGTAGAGAAGGGAGTTGTGTTTTGAAGTTTACGTCGAACCCGCCGGAAACCGGCGAGTTTCTTGATCAAATTCCGGCCAAGTCTGGGGTTATTGATGAATTTTGATTGCAGATATAGGTTCCTGGTGTTGTGTAGTTTAATTCTGGAGGTGATGGTGGTGGGAGGATGTCGGAGGTGAGTTCTCCGGCCACCCCCGATTTTCCGGCGACTGGAACTGCAAAATTGCAGTTTAGTCCCTGTATTTTTTAAGATGGTGAAGTTTAGTCCCTGTAGTTTGCAAAGTTTTCAAAAATAGGATTCCTATTTATAAAATGTTTAAAGATCATATTTCCTATTTATTTTTATTATAAAAATTCATTTTTAATTTCTGAAAATTCTGAAAATTATTATTTTAATTCCGAAAATTATTTTTAATTCAAAAATAAATCTAAATTAATTAGTTAATTAATTTCAGTTAATTTTTAATTAATTAATTGGTCAATTAATTCGAAAATTAATTGATTAATTGATTTAATTAATTATTAATTGATTTTAATCAATTATTTAATTAGATTTAATTATTTAAAAATGATTTAAAAATTCTGAAAAATAGTTTCGAGCTTTAAAATATTATTCTAAATTATTTCCAAGGCTCGATAATTATTCTAAAATTATTTCGGAGCCAGAATTGGCCAACCGAACCCTGTTTATTAATCCGAAATTGATCCAACGACCCGTTTTAATTCCGAAAAATGTTTTAAAAATCATTTTAAATACCTGAAAGCCTGTTTATGACCCGAGACTTATTTATAAATGATATATCATTGATTATGTGACGTGTTATGTGTTATATATGACTTGTTGGTTGACTGTCGATCTGTATATTCGGTGTTTACTTGATTATTGCATAACTTTCAATCCGTTAATCGGATTTGGGTAAAATGAAGGGTAGATAGAAGTATGTGTTGAATAGAATTCTATGAGTCGATTATTGATAGATGCTTATGATATGTGAGCATAAGAGGAATGACGTAGGAAAGGGAAACAGATAGTTGAGGAGTAAGACGGTTGTGATTGGAAGCGAGTGCAGTGTAGTAAGCTAATACCAGGCAAGTGTTCTGAACTTTCTCGAGATATTGTAGTATTTGATAGTCTTGTTCATATTACAAGTGCTTTGAAGCACTGAAACCCAAACTCTGATTCCAGTCATTGTTCTTGAGCCATGAACCTTATTCTTTCTAGACCATTGATTGTTGTATACCCAAACACGAACCTCAAGTATTTGAAACTACTCCACAAATACATGCAAACAAAATCCCAAACACTGAACTGAACTAATTATATACTCAAACAATGTATCCTATGCTTTGAAAGTCCAAATCTTTGAAACCCTGAAATGTTGATGTCTTTGTTATCCAATTCTTTCAATACCAGCATCCAAGCTTTTATATTATCTTATTGATCCTTACAAAGATTGAAACCCTTTCATTGTTAAACACTCATTGTTGTTAATGATTTTGGTTATTGTTTATTATTGCATATTCTGTTATTATGTTAGAATTGGATTGTTTTTATAAAATTGTGGACCAGATTCGTGGTCAGACCATACAATGGTCAAGTTAGGCTAATGTGTGCCTTGGATCCAGTAGTTAGAGCAATGTTGTGTGCCTTGCTCGGGGTTAGTGTGTGACTGATCAGCAGCCTAACCTTGGTTTTTAAATTAAAAGTATAATATCCAATTCTAAATCATAATCCATTGTTCACTTGATATCATAATCATGTTCACCTGATGATCATTATTCTCAGTTTTGTCATTGTGACTTGCTGAGCTAGTTAGCTCATTTGTGCGATGTTGTTTATATTCTTTCCAGTTAAAAAGGAACCAGTTGGTAAAGAGGATCCCCAGTCCAGCGCGAGAGCTAGGGGTTCAGGTTCAGGTTGAGGAAGCTGAGCTAGTAGGCTTTTTTTGGGATAATTTAAAGTTGTAAAAGTTGTAATAAAGTTTAATACTCAGTTTTGAGTTTGGAATAGTTGGGATTTGAACGGTTTGTAATATATTAGTGTGTTTGGCTTGTGTACATACTTTAACCTGTTGCAGTTCGTGGTGGTTGGTAAGTAGGGTCACTGTATATATTATTATTATCTTTATTATTGTTATAAGCAGGTTATAAATAAGGTGTGAGTGTGGACCCCAAACTTCTGACCCGGGTTTGGAGGGCGCCACAGGTTTTGGTATCATAGCCACATGTTATAAGTCACTGACACAAGCCTAGGTTGACAGGAATGGGTAGAGGGTTAGGATTAGAAGTAAGAAATAAAAAGATAGAATGTCAAGAGGTTGAGTGCTTCGGTATATCATGTATTAGTGTAATTCGCGTTATGGTTCGAGATTCTTATATTGCGATATGATTTCAGATAGCAGCGATGGCCGACTCTTTTATTCCCGTATCAGCTGATCACTCAGAGCCTTCAGTTGGAGTGTCGTCTTCGGATCCACGTCCTGTTGTTCCATCAGTATTGGCTATTCTACCTCCACCGATGTTGCAGCCCATACCACTGCAGGCTATTCCACCTCTAGGCATGAGGCCACTTGTTAGAGGACCCCCACCAGCTGATTCAGATTCCACTGGGTATTCAGTTGCGAGTGCCCCATTCCAGTCTACATTGCCCCCAGTTCCTTATTACCGATATGAGGCCCTTCTATTGGAGCGTGATTCCTTGTTGGCTCAGATCAGAGAGTTACAGCATATCATTAGGACTACAGATGTGGATCATGGTGTGAGGGAGCTTCGAGAGGAGATTCATGTGACACGGAGGGCCCTTGAGGCTAGGCTACATGGAGCTACACTACCTGGCAGAGGCCCTGATGCACTGATGGGCTGGGCTACTGAGGTGATGGAGGACTTTGAGAGGCTGGCAGGACCAGAGTTTCCTTGGAGTTGAGACAGAAATTCAGAGATGGAGATGTTGAGAAGTATTGTTATGGTTATGTAGTATGTACAGTAGTGTGTAGTGTATATTAGTAAACTTTTGAGTTGTATTTATAGACTAGCTATGCTGACTAGTGAGTAGGTTGTTGTACCCTTTTTGCTTTTACTTCCGAAGCGTCTTTACGCTTGTACTACCTAAAATTTTTGATCTATATATATCAGTACCTTTTTCCTTTCCAGCACTGTCATTTACTTTATTGCACCTGTTTTACCTTACCTTATTTATTGCACCAGTTATACCCATGTGATACCATGTACCCTGTTTTCCATAACTATTTATATTCTGTAAAGAAACATGAAATTTATTTAGTTACAACTGTTTTAAAAAAAAAAATATTTCTGTTTTGCAAAACTATTCTTTTATGCAAAAGATTGATTCAAAAGCTAAATAAGTTGATTGATTCTTTACAGAAAATGCCTCCCAGAAGAAATACCCGCACCAACACCCAGAATGAAGAAACCAACAACAACAACAACCAAGATGATACAAACCCGAATGTGAACCCAGGACCCATGGACCCAGCAATAGCCCAGATTCTTCAAATCTTGACCCAATAAACAGTTCACCTGGAACAACAACAACAAAGACAGACCAACCCCCAGGTAACTTTTAAAACTTTTCAGGCAGTAAACCCACCAGAATTTAAGGGTTCCTTAGAGCCAATTGAAGCAAATGTTTGGTGAAAGGAAATAGAGAAGGCATTTGCCTTAGTGAAAGTAAAGGAAGAACAGAAGGTTGAGTTTGCAAGTTACTATCTGAAGAATGAGGCCACCTATTGGTGGGAAATGGTGAAGATATTGGAAGGCACAGATGTTATTACTTGGGAAAGGTTTAAGGAATTGTTTTTAGAAAAGTATTTTCCTCAGTTTGTTCAGGATCAAATGGAGCTGAAGTTTTTAGAATTAAAGCAAGGGAACATGTCGCTAACAGATTATGAGGGTAAGTTTGAGGAATTGTCAAGGTATGTACCGTCGTATGTGGATACTGACAGGAAGAAAGCTAAAAGATTTCAGCAAGGTTTGAAACCATGGATCAGAGGGAAGGTAGCCATTTTTGAATTGGATACCTATGCACGAGTAGTACAGAAGGCTATGATCGCAGAGACAGAGAGTGAGATGTTCCAGAAGGAAAAGGAAAGCAAGAAAAGGAAAGTTGAGGGAAGTGAGGGACAGCCACAAACAGGGAAGTTTCCAAATTTTAAGAAGGGCAAGTTTCAGCCAGGAAGAAATTTTAATTTCAAGAGACAGAATGCAGGAGACGGAGGCCAGAGCAACCGTCCAGTTAATGCGAATCAGCCGAATCAATTGAGATTAACTTTTCCAGATTATCAAGTATGTGGGAAAAAGCATGGAGGAATTTGTAATAAGTTGAATGTGGTATGTTTCAAATGCAATCAGAAAGGGCACTATTCGAGGGAGTGCCGAAATCAGCCAGCAAGAGAGCCAGCAAATAAGGATCAGCCTATCCGGAATCCAGCAGTGAAGGTTCCAGCCATTGGATTTATGTGCTTTAAATGTGGAAAGCCAGGACATATGGCCAGGGATTGCAAGACATCAGCCCCATTCAGTAATGCATTGAGGATTATGGGATCTACCCTAGCAGTGAATGAGACTCCAAGGGCTAGAGTTTTTGACATGTCGGTGAAGGATGCGATCCAAGATACGGATGTCGTGGCAGGTACGCTTAATGTGAATTCTTTATGTGCCAAAGTGTTAATAGATTCGGGAGTAACTCGATCGTTTGTTTCACAAGATTTTGTTAGTAAGTTAAATTGTCCAGTTGAGTGTTTAAATGAAATAATGACTGTGGAATTAGCAAATCAAGAACGTGTAACTGTGAATCAAGTTTGTGGGAATTGTGAGGTTGAGATTTCTGGCAGTAAGTTTTGTGTAGATTTGATACCATTTAAGTTAGGAGAATTTGACGTTATATTAGGGATGGATTGGTTATCTAAGCACGATGCCCAGATAGATTGTTGAAATAAGAAGGTAATGGTGAAGATGCCTGACGAAAGGATAATAACGTTCAAGGGCGAGAAGCAAGTAAAGAAGTTTATAACAATGATTCAAGCTAAGAAGTTATTACGACAAGGATGTGAGCATTTCATGGCATATGTGATCGACAGAAGTCAAGAACCAACAAAACTTGAAGATATTCCAGTTGTGAATGAATTTCCAGACGTATTTCCCGACGAGTTACCAGGACTTCCTCCAGATAGAGAAATTGAATTTACGATCAACTTAGCACCTGGAACAGAACCAGTATCCAAGGCCCCGTACAGAATGGCACCTGTTGAGATGAAAGAGCTAGCAAAGCAACTGCAGGAATTGTTAGAAAAAGGAGTAATCAGACCCAGTGTATCCCCGTGGGGAGCCCCGGTATTATTTGTTAAGAAGAAAGATGGAAGTATGAGACTGTGCATCGACTATAGGGAGCTCAACAAGCTGACAATCAAGAACAAATATCCGTTACCCAGAATCGATGATCTGTTTGACCAGTTGAAGGGAGCCAAGTACTTCTCCAAAATTGATTTAAGATCGGGATATCATCAACTAAAGATCAAGCCAGAAGATATACCAAAGACAGCTTTCAGAATAAGGTATAGACATTACGAGTTTTTAGTGATGTCTTTTGGATTGACCAATGCCCCGGCAGCGTTTATGGACCTGATGAACAGAATTTTCAAGGAGTATTTGGATAAGTTTGTTATTGTGTTTATAGACGATATTTTAATTTATTCAAAGACGGAAGAGGATCATGCGGAACATGTGAGAACGGCTTTGGAGATTTTAAGGAAAAAGAAGTTATATGCTAAATTCTCAAAGTGTGAGTTTTGGCTACAGGAAGTTCAGTTCTTGGGACATATAGTTAGTAATGAAGGGATCAAAGTGGACCCGGCAAAGATCGAGGCAATTACGAATTGGGAGAGACCGAAAACACCCACCGAGGTAAGAAGTTTCTTAGGATTGGCGGGATATTATCGTCGATTCGTTCAAAATTTCTCGAGGATTGCCACCCCATTAACAAAGCTTACACGAAAGAATGAGAAGTTTATATGGAACGACAAATGCGAGGAAAATTTTCAGGAGTTGAAGCGAAAATTAATCACGGCACCTGTTTTGTCACTTCCAGATGATCAAGGGAATTTCGTAATTTATAGTGATGCTTCTTACAAAGGATTAGGATGTGTTCTTATACAGCACGACAAGGTGATTACGTATGCGTCAAGGCAATTGAAACCACATGAACAAAAGTATCCTACTCATGATTTGGAGCTAGCAGCCATAGTTTTCGCTTTAAAGATTTGGAGACATTATTTGTATGGAGAAAAGTGCGAGATTTTCACGGATCACAAAAGCTTAAAATACATATTCACACAGAAGGAACTTAATATGAGACAAAGGAGATGGTTAGAGATGATCAAGGACTACGACTGCTCGATTAATTATCATCCCGGTAAGGCGAACGTTGTAGCAGACGCGTTAAGTCGGAAGGAAAGGTTAAATGAGTTATCAGTACTTGAAGATATATATAAGGAATTTTAGAAATTAGAATTGGAGATTAGAGTTTGCAAGCCTGAGGAAGTAAAAATGTACAGTATGATTTTCCAACCAGAATTATTAGAGAAAATAAAGAAATGTCAGGAAGATGTAATGGATCAAGATATAAATCGTTTGGTAGGGGAAGAGTTGTGCATGCAGAAAGATGACCAAGGTATTCTGAGGTTTTCATCTAGAACTTGGATTCCACCGGTGACAAAGTTAAATAATGAAATTCTACAGGAGGCACATAATTCAAGGTATTCCATCCATCCAGGAAGTACCAAGATGTATAGAGATTTAAAGAAGAATTATTGGTGGCCAGACATAAAGAGGGAAATTGCGGAATGGATTAGCAAATGTTATACCTGTCAGAGAGTTAAAGCAGAGCATCAGAGACCAAGTGGATTGTTACAGCCATTGGAGATTCCAGAGTGGAAATGGGAACATATTGCCATGGATTTCATAGTTGGATTACTAAGGACAAGGGCTAATCATGATGCCATTTGGGTTATAGTGGATAGACTTACCAAGTCAGCTCATTTTCTGCCTATAAATGAAAGATTTTCGCTCGACAAGTTGGTCCATATATACCTGAAGGAAATTATAGTTCGTCATGGAGTTCCTGTGTCTATTGTATCTGATCGAGATCCAAGATTTAATTCAAGATTTTGGAAGAGTTTTCAAGAATGTTTGGGAACAAGACTGAATATGAGTACGGCCTATCACCCGCAGACGCACGGCCAAAGTGAAAGAACGATTCAGACAATCGAGGACATGTTACGTGTTTGTGCTATTGATTTCAAAGGAAGTTGGGACGAGCATTTACCCCTGGTAGAGTTTGCTTATAATAACAGCTATCACGCCAGCATTGGGATGCCACCCTATGAAGCCCTTTATGGACGTAAATGTAGATCTCCAGTATACTGGGACGAAGTAGGAGAACACAAAATACTTGGACCTGAACTGGTACAGCAGACAAAGGAAATTGTTGAAATTATCCAGAAGAGATTGATAGCCGCACAAGATCGTCAGAGGAAATATGCAGATCAGTCAAGGAAAGACATGGAATTTGAAGAAGGAAGCATGGTATTACTGAAAGTATCACCGTGGAAAGGACTAACGAGGTTTGGAAAGAAAGGAAAGCCGAGTCCAAGATATGTCGGACCTTTTGAGATCCTAAAGTGCGTTGGCAAAGTAGCTTATGAATTGGCGTTACCACCGCACATGGAGCACATTCACAATGTTTTTCACGTATCGATGCTCAAGAAATATAATCTAGACTCCAGGCATGTAATAGAATATGAGCCAATAGAGCTTCAGGCAGATTTATCATATGTAGAGAGTCTGATAGAGATTTTAAAGGAAAGAGAGAAAGTATTGAGAAATAAAGTGGTAAAGTTAGTAAGAGTATTGTGGAGAAACCCAAAGGTTGAAGAGTCAACCTGGGAGTTAGAAAGTGATATGAGAGAAAAGTACCCTCATTTGTTTTCTTAGGAGATTCTGAGGACAGAATCCTTTTAAGGGGGGAAGGATGTAATATCCGGGATATATCGTGTAATTATTTTTGCTATTAAATAATTATTATGTGTGTTCAGTATCTATTCTGTGAGTTAATTGTTAAGTGATATCTGTACTTGGATATTTAAAAATAATATTAATTGAGTATTTTAATTTTTATATGTCCAAAATAAAATATAAATAATTGTCATATCTTCCTAATTATTTTCATGTTGATTTATGAATTTATAAGAATCATATGAAATTTATAAAATCTTTTTCCGAGTATTTAAAATCTATTTTATAAAAACGGGAACCAACCGACGTCACCCGTTGTTACGTTTTTGGAACCCGAAACTCTTCCGAGAACTCCTTCCTAACCTAATTATAATATTCCGAGCATTTTCCATGTTTCGACATTTTCGATCCGGCGTACGGTTTGTTCTGCGCGGGTCCCGGCGCAACATTTTCGATACAATATTCGTTTCGGTAAATCAATAAAACCCGTATTTTCGATAAACGGGAGCTTTTTATTAAACTATCACAATTATCACTTCGTAATACGTGTAACCAGGCGCTGAGACCAAGACCGCAGTACAAATTGTACTGATTTGGATAATTATCCCGAAAACCAATACCGTTTGGATCAGTTTTTACAAATAAACGTACCGTTTTATATCCGGAATGATCCAACGGGATACTAATTTTCCGTAAATATAAATAGCCTTTTCCGTATTTTATTTCGTATCAAAATCATTTGCAGACAGATAATTATATAATTTTACAGAGAAAAATCATATATTCATAAACTGTTCTAAGAATATCAAACAGCAAAACGAAGGCGTTACCGATCTCTGTTTTCAAAGCTTGAGTAACCAAAACGAAGGATTTGAAGTGTTCTATCAGATTCTGAGCTTTGTTTCACTGCAGAATCAAAGGTTTATTTTCTGGAAATTTATTTATTTTCGAATTAAATTTATTAAAAATATGAATTTTTTTCGGATGATTGTTTGTATGATTTGATGATTGCATGTTGTAGAGCTTGTTTTCCTGATGATTTTGATATATTATACATCTGATTTGGAGTTCAATAACATGTTCAAATTTGAGTTTGATTTTCGAATTTTAAAATTAGGGTTTATAACCCGTATGAATGTTCTTAATTGAAATTTAGGGGTTTCTTATTCTGAAATAGATTGATGTTGTGGTATAGTGTATTGTATTCTCTATGAAATTTGCAATCTAGTCGTACAAGTTTTATGAATCAACGAGGTCTGTAGAGAAGAGAGTTGTGTTTTGAAGTTTACGTCGAACCCGCCGGAAACCGGCGAGTTTCTTGATCAAATTCCGGCCAAGTCTGGGGTTATTGATGAATTTTGATTGCAGATATAGGTTCCTGGTGTTGTGTAGTTTAATTCTGGAGGTGATGGTGGTGGGAGGATGCCGGAGGTGAGTTCTCCGGCCACCCCCGATTTTCCGGCGACTGGAACTGCAAAATTGCAGTTTAGTCCCTGTATTTTTTAAGATGGTGAAGTTTAGTCCCTGTAGTTTGCAAAGTTTTCAAAAATAGGATTCCTGTTTATAAAATGTTTAAAAATCATATTTCCTATTTATTTTTATTATAAAAATTCATTTTTAATTTCTGAAAATTCTGAAAATTATTATTTTAATTCCGAAAATTCTTTTTAATTCAAAAATAAATCTAAATTAATTAGTTAATTAATTTTAGTTAATTTTTAATTAATTAATTGGTCAATTAATTCGAAAATTAATTGATTAATTGATTTAATTAATTATTAATTGATTTTAATCAATTATTTAATTAGATTTAATTATTTAAAAATGATTTAAAAATTCCGAAAAATAGTTTCGAGCTTTAAAATATTATTCTAAATTATTTCCAAGGCTCGATAATTATTCTAAAATTATTTCGGAGCCAGAATTGGCCAACCGAACCCTGTTTATTAATCCGAAATTGATCCAACGACCCGTTTTAATTCCGAAAAATGTTTTAAAAATCATTTTAAATACCTAAAAGCCTGTTTATGACCCGAGACTTATTTATAAATGATATATCATTGATTATGTGACGTGTTATGTGTTATATGCGACTTGTTGGTTGACTGTCGGTCTGTATATTCGGTGTTTACTTGATTATTGCATAACTTTCAATCCTTTAATCGGATTTGGGTAAAACGAAGGGTAGATAGAAGTATGTGTTGAATAGAATTCTATGAGTCGATTATTGATAGATGCTTATGATATGTGAGCAGAAGAGGAAAGACGTAGGAAAGGGAAACAGATAGTTGAGGAGTAAGACGGTTGTGATTGGAAGCGAGTACAGTGTAGTAAGCTAATACCAGGCAAGTGTTCTGAACTTTCTCGAGAGATTGTAGTATTTGATAGTCTTGTTCATATTGCAAGTGCTTTGAAGCACTGAAACCCAAACTCCGATTCCAGTCATTGTTCTTGAGCCATGAACCTTATTCTTTCTAGACCATTGATTGTTGTATACCCAAACACGAACCTCAAGTATACGAAACTACTCCACAAATACATGCAAACAAAATCCCAAACACTGAACTGAACTAATTATATACTCAAACATTGTATCCTATGCTTTGAAAGTCCAAATCTTTGAAACCCTGAAATGTTGATGCCTTTGTTATCCAATTCTTTCTATACCAGCATCCAAGCTTTTATATTATCTTATTGATCCTTACAAAGATTGAAACCCTTTCATTGTTAAACACTCATTATTGTTAATGATTCTGGTTATTGTTTATTATTGCATATTTTGTTATTATGTTAGAATTGGATTGTTTTTATAAAATTGTGGACCAGATTCGTGGTCAGACCATACAATGGTCAAGTTAGGCCAATGTGTGCCTTGGATCCAGTAGTTAGAGCAATGTTGTGTGCCTTGCTCGGGGTTAGTGCGTGACTGATCAGCAGCCTAACCTTGGTTTTTAAATTAAATGTATAATATCCAATTCTAAATCATAATCCATTGTTCACTTGATATCATAATCATGTTCACCTGATGATCATTATTCTCAGTTTTGTCATTGTGACTTGCTGAGCTAGTTAGCTCATTTGTGCGATGTTGTTTATATTCTTTCCAGTTAAAAAGGAACCAGTTGGTAAAGAGGATCCCCAGTCCAGCGCGAGAGCTAGGGGTTCAGGTTCAGGTTGAGGAAGCTGAGCTAGTAGGCTTTTTTTGGGATAATTTAAAGTTGTAAAAGTTGTAATAAAGTTTAATACTCAGTTTTGAGTTTGGAATAGTTGGGATTTGAACGGTTTGTAATATATTAGTGTGTTTGGCTTGTGTACATACTTTAACCTGTTGCAGTTCGTGGTGGTTGGTAAGTAGGGTCACTGTATATATTATTATTATCTTTATTATTGTTATAAGCAGGTTATAAATAAGGTGTGAGTGTGGACCCCAAACTTCTGACCCGGGTTTGGAGGGCGCCACACAGATGCAGATTTTGCTGGATGCAAGGTTGATAGGAAAAGTACTAGTGGAAGCTGTCAATTTCTTGGTCAAAGACTTGTATCCTGGTATAGTAAGAAATAACAATATGTGTCAACTTCCACAGCTGAGGCTGAATATATAGCTGCTGGAAGTTATTGTGCTCATGTGCATTGGATTATAAATCAGCTAATGGACTATGGTCTAGTGTTACACAAAATTCCTATTATGTGTGACAATACTAGTGCCATATCTATAGTAGCTAATCCAGTTAATCATTCTAGAACAAAGCACATTGATGTTAGGTACCATTTTATCAGGGAACATGCTGCAAATGGTACCATTGAGCTCATTTTTGTTCCAACAGAGAAACAATTAGCTGACATTTTTACTAAACCTTTAGATGAAGCAACCTTCACTAGACTTGTGAGTGAAATTGGAATGCTCAATTCTTCATCCTAAGGCAAGAACTTAGCTAATATGTTGTAGCAGATTAATTTTTAATAAATCAACCTAGTTTGATTTAATTGGAAATTAACTGAAATATGAATTATAATATATTTCAGAATCTCTGTATATATATATTTTTTTTAAAACTCAAAAATTAACTTAGAATATTTCAAATTCTAAGTAAACTGCTTAGTTGTTAATTTACATCTTAAATGTGTAAAATTAACACAAGGCAGAATAACAGTACTCAAAGGTATAGAGAACTGAGTTCTCGATAAGTCAAAATGACTTATCGACAAGTCATTCTAGAGTTCTCGAGTGAGTCCTCGATAAGTCTATTTACAGACTTCTCGAATGACTTCTCGATAAGCTATATAATGACTTATCGATAAGACCATGTAGAGTTCTTTAATAGTGTTAATTCACAGAGTTCTCGACAAGGATATTTTGAGACTTATCAATAACTTAGAACTAAAATAATTTAATTCAATGAATTATTTTAGACAAATACTTTTGGAAAATTTATTCTGATTTCAATTTGATTCAATTCAAATAAATTAGAATCCTTTTTTAGTCCATTTTCGGACAAACTGGGCATTTATCAGAGTTCTCGATAAATCATTTCTTAGTTCTCGAAAAGAATTAATAAAATGACTTATCGAATGTACCTTTTTCCAATTCAAAATTACTTCTCGATAAGTTTAATATCAAACGTTTATTTGACTTCTCGATAATTCTTTTACTTTTTCTATAAATACCCAGACTTCTCGATACATACACTGTACTTACACTTTTTCGAGATCTCTAGTGACCTAGCTTTCAGACAAAAGGCGATTTCTCTCTCATTTTTGCTCCTTTCTCAAAACTTTTTCTTACCCACTACTTCTACACACTAAAATGGCACAAAACATTGTTAGAGCTATCATTCCAGAGAAGGGAACCAACTTTATTGCTTTTCTTGATGCTAACCAAGCCCCTGATAGTTTTAAGGGGTTTGTGAAGTTTCTTTCTGAATCCTATATTACAGGTGCTTTAACTGCAAGTCATGTGCTGTATTTGGACGTTCTTTATAAATTTTGGACATCAGCTATAACTAGGACAGTTGTTCTAGAGAATGTCACTTCTATGATGGTCACCTGTACAATTAGAGGCCAAGAAATTGAGTTTTCATCTGCTGATGTGAATACAGCCCTGGGATTGCCAACTGAGAACTATGGAGAGATGCCAACTGCAGATGAGCTGAGTGAATTCATGGATTTCATCAACTACAGTGGCTCAATCAACTTGGTAAGCCTGAATAGGACAAACCTTGGGAAGAAATGGTCCTTTGTGTTTGATTCTGTAGTGAGGGCTTTCACCTCCAGAAAAAATGGCTTTGACAACATCTCAAGTGTGGTGTATAAGCTGGTGTTCTCAATAGCTCACAACAGGCATCTGAATGTTGGGGCTCTAATTCTGGAGGAGCTGGCTACCAGGCTTACTATGCCTTTGAAGAATAGAGGTAAAGAAATCTTTTTGCCAAGGTTTATTATGTCTACTTTAGCTCATAAAGTAAATGACATACATTTGTTAGCTGGTATTGATAGTAGTAGAATTGGCAATTATAAGCAAGTGTCCAAAATTATATTTGGCTCACTTATAACAAAGAATAAGGTGAGTGTAAGTCTTAGAATCACTCCATTTATGTTGGAGAGATTCAAGACTTATCCTTACCCTATGCCAGACATGAGGGCTCCTCAATTTGCTACTTCAGCTATGGTTCCTGAGCCTGTGGAAGTACAAACACAGGCACACCAACAGGGACCTTCCAAAGCTGCAGCCCCTTCTTCTAAACCACTAGATGTTAGCAAACCAACCACTTTAGTCTCTCAAAAGACTGAAGTGAGTAAAAAGAAGAGAAAGGAACCAACCCTTGCTGTTGTAAATGAGAGTGAAATAGTTCAAACTGAACCAGAGTCACCCTTGGTCAAGAGACCAAAGAAGAGTAAGATACCTGAGTTGACCACTCAAAACACCTCTGTGTCCTCCCAAAAGGGCACAGTTGAACAAATAGGGAGTAAACAGTTACTAGATGCATCCTCTCAATAGGGTGTATCTATTGAAAAGAGCATTCACCCCAATGCATCATGTACTGAGTCAGCATAACCTGCACCTAGAGTGTATGATAGAAGAAATAAGGATGGCACACACATTGAGGGCATATCATTTGAAGCTCCATCATCCATTCAGGGGGAGCTGCCAACACTCACAACTGAGCAAACTTCTCTAATCTCTCTAATTTCTTCATCATATAGAGCACTTGAATCTGATTCTCAAGTGCACCAACACTCAAGTGACATGGTTCATGAAACTGTGATCACCACCCAGAACCAACATCTAGATGGTGAGAGGCTACTAGCTGGGGTAGACCTTGATGACACCATCAAAAATATGGGGGTTTTATCAGTTTTTACTAAAGACCTCATGGTCACTCTTGCACCTTCATGTGCACAATCATCTTCACAGATGAATAGGTTTGAGGGTAGTACTCTTGAGCGAGAGCTATCTAAATCCTCTCCAATTCAATTGGAGGTTCCTCTAGAAGGAACAACTCCCCTCAAAACCCTAGCTGAAATTGCCTTGACAGTTGAAGCTAGGAGTATAATTGCCAATGACCCTGTTATGGGAGAGGCAAGTTCATCACATTTATGTGACAGTGCTCTGCAAGGTGCACAAAGGTTTGAGGCTGGTGTACATGACAGTAACCCAGTCAAATCCTCTCCAATTCCAATGGAGGTTCCCACTACATGTGGTGAACAACAAACTGTCAAAACCACAGATTTATCTGTGAGTCAAACTTTGACTTCAGTCACAGGTGGTAATCTGGACATTTCTCAACAGCCATCCACATCTCAATCCAGCCAACCACATGTCATGACTCAATGGCTACAAGATATGGAAGCTCAGCCTTCTACAGTTGATGATATGTTGGTAGATCAAATCTCAGGCTTGGCCAATCTTTCTCAGCAATTGCTCACTTCAGATATGGGGAACCAGGACTATCAAGCTATACTGCTATGCTTCAATGAAGAGGTTGAACAACAGAAGGAGAAGATAGTAGATGAGGCTGAAGAGGATGGCAATATAGATGCCTGGTTGTCTGATGACCATATGGCAGAAATGGATAAAGTTTTGGCTAGATTCAGGAGGGAGTACATAACTATCATGGGAAGCAATGCTAAATCTCTCACTCCTCCTGAAGTCTATGATGCCATCATGGATGTGCACAAAGCTCAACTCAAGGCTTTCCATCTCTTCGGAAAGGCCCTTGAAGTAAAATTGACTGGACATGAAGATAAAATCAGGAAGCTGATCAAGGAAAGGATGGATGACATTGTGCCTTCTCAAAAGGATATCAAGAATCAATTCCAGTCTTTCACTGAGCAAATGTCAAGGATGAATCTGGCCTCCATAGAGAAGGAAATGTCAAATATGAAGAGTTCTTTCACGGCCCTGTTTGATCAAGTTCAAGCTCATATCACAAATTCAAATGATACCAGGGTCAAGCTAAATCAAATGCATTCTGCTAGGTATGAGCCTTCATTTCTTCTCATGGAGGGTGTCAAAAAAGCTGTTAATGAACACTTTGGGTCCTTCTCAACCAAAACCTCTACTCCTCAAATAAAAGAACTTCAAGATCAAATTTCTTCACTTCAAGCTTCCAACTCAGATTTATCTTCACAAGTCAGAGCTCTAACCACATTGGTTGAGAGTCAACAACATGATATTCAGGCCCTAGTGGAGTCCCATAAGCATTTACAAATGTAGAATACAGTTGCTTTGGGAGCCATTATGGGAAAACTCAATATACTACTGCCAGCATTGCCTGAAGATGTAAGACCTGAGATTCCTACTCCCCTACTCATGCCTGTCACCAAGACTAAGGGGGAGATAGATGCAAGGCTAGCACAATCAAAACTCAAAAGTCAAGTACAAGGTCTAGAACAAGAGAGGCTCCTTATGGCTGCCCAAGGTCCAGGAATGACACAAGAGTTTGACAATTTGCTCACTGGACTAAGGAACTCTCTCAACAACAACTTCTTCACTTACAAAAAGACCTTGGAAAAGACTATCAATTACATCGGGGTGCTGCAGATCCCAGTCAAGGACCAGTTTTTGGATAAAAGGATAGTGATCAATCTTAATGATTCTGGTGTAGACAGATGTATGCAAGTCAATTTCAAATATCTAATTTTTAGAAGAGCATCTGAGGTGGATATTTTGATTAACAAGGTCAGGATAATTACCAATGAAGAGAAAATGCTACTAGCAGAGTTAAAGAAGGCTCAAGAAGCTGCATTCCCAGAAGCCTATCTACATCCAAGTAAAAGGGTGCACTATATATGCTCTACAACCAAGCAACTGAAACATTTCCAAGTACCTAAAAACCGTGTCATGGCCAACAGAAGACTGATAATGGTGCTTGAGTCTGGGCTGAAAAGTAAGAAATTGAAGACTAGTGAAGATGAAACTATGATCAAGATTCTGAGGCGATACATTGATAACCCTGAAGCAAATTTGCCTAAAACTCAAATCAACACAGATGACTTGGGTGATGATGAGTAGAAGAAAGATGGTCAAAACCCTTCTGGCTCAAACTCAAGTCAATCTAGCAAGGCAATTGGTGGAAAAAGTGATAGTGAGAAAGAGAAGGAGAAGAAAAGTGGATCTGAGACTCAAAGGAGGGGTGGAAGGAGACAAAGACAAAAGAATGATACCTCACAACCCCTCCAAACCCTAAATATCCAAATACCAATTGCTAAACCTTCACATTCAACCTCATCAAAAACTGCTCAACCTCAAACCTCTAAGTCTAAATATTTCTACAAGCTCACTGCAAACTCTCTCATCAAAACTTAAATCACTCACAGCCATACTTCTCTGAAAAGACTCAAAAATGTACCTTCATTCAAGACACCCCATAAAATACACTTCAAAACAGTTGGAATAGGTCCAAAAGAAGCCAAGGTCAAGAGAAGATTCAGAAGACAAAGAAGACAAAGAAGAAGACAACTGATAGCTGAATTTCTCAATGATAATGGATTTGGTGAATAGGCCATCTGGAACAGATATAATCAAGATGATTTCCAACCTCTAAATATTGTAGATTCAGATGAAGATTACTTCCAACAGCTAGCTGAAAGAATTTTCAGAGTTTGGGTTGTTAACATCAAAGAAGTTAGAATCTACTACAGTGATGGGTCCTTTGAACAGCTTGAAAATAGACTAATGGATTCTCTCTCAATTGTTGAACTGAAAAGGGTGATAAGCTTGATGAATGGTAAAGATACAGCCATTAAGGCATGGAGAACAATATTGGCAGTGTTTGTGGTTAACAGAGAGGAGATGAGAGATGAGCATAGAGCTTTGCTAGCTGAAAAGAGGAGAAAGTATGAGCATGACATTGATGAGTATATTAGAAGATCAGAAGAGTTGAAGGCTTTAGGCAAGAGCAGAATATCAAAGGATGGAAAATTTCTGAATGTAAAAGCTGGCTCTTTGTCAAGATACATGATAGGGATGTTAGCTAGTTATCCTAAGCCAGATTTGCTGAAACTAATAGAGGCTCTAACTGACACCCCCATCCTAGAAGAATTGGAAATACTTGTACAGATTAAGAACATAATTGAGAAATGATCAGAAAGCTCAGTCTTTACTTAATTATTGTAAACTATCAATGTTCAATGTACAAGTGTTGTATCAGCTTTTGTATTGTTTTATTTTCATTCTTTAACTTGGGGTTAGTCTTGTTAACAGGCATGAATTTGTGATAAGCAATCTTCTCAAAAATTGGGGGAGATTGTTGTGCAAGACATGCATGTATCATAACAAGACTAAGTCATATTGACAACCCTAAGATTAGTTATATTGTAACCTTAATCTGTAATTTATACTTGTAACACTTAATGTCTGTAAGATGTAAATGGAGCAGACTGGAGCATTTTTCCCTTAACAGTGTCAAGCCTAAGAATTCTATCTGGAAGAAGATCAAGAAGGTCATGCCTCAGAAGAATTATGAAGAAGCTTGGAGTTGAATAATTCTGTTTGGTGAAAAACATTCTAAGTCAAGATCTCTACAAGCCACATAATTAGTGTTATAGAGAAGTCATTCGAGAACTCAGAAAGACGTATCGAGAACTCATAAAGACCTATCGAGAACTCAGGAATTGTCTATCGAGAACTCAGGAAATGCTATTGGAGATATCGATAAGTCAGATACCCATTCGAGAACTCAGAGATATCGACAAGTATACATTCATTAGAAAACTCTGAGTTATCGATAAGTCAAAGTCCATTAGAGAACTCTGAGTTATCGATAAACCAAAATTCACTAGAGAACTCAGAGTTGTCGATAAGTCAAGTCAATAATGAAGTTTCAGAGATATCGACAAGCCAACATGCCTATCGAGATGTAGAGTTCTCTACAGCTTAATTGGAGATCTCGAAGTGAAGAAATTTCTCTAAGTACAGAATTGCAGAACAGTTCAATATCCAAGGTTGCAAATCAACAAACAATTCACACAACTGAATTGACATGTCTACAAAAAGCAGCTTAAGAGATGTGCAAGATTAATGGTGAAGATTAACTGACAAAGGAGGATCAACCAATACACAGTGGATGAAGATATGCTAATCTAGATATGGAAATCTCACTTTTCCTTTAAATAGAAGTGATTAGTGACAGGTTAGAAAAGTGATTAGCACTTCTTATTGTTCACTATGTAAACCAAAGTTAACTATCATATAAAGTTAACTGAGGTCCTTATTAGAAATTGTATTCTCTCTCAAGAAAGAAGCTAAGTTCTAAACCAAGAACTTAGAGATTTTGTAGCAAAACACTGCTTGATTTTTAATATAAAATTAAGTGAGTTTTGAAGATCTTTATTTTACATATTTGTATTGTTATTTATGTTTAACATCTATTCTACAAAATCATTGATAACAACCAACTTCTAAACCCAAAGTCGACCAAAAAGTAAACATTTAAGTCAAAACACATTCACCCCCCCCTGTGTTATATTAATATCTAACAAGTGGTATCAGAGCAAAATCTGAAAGTAAATAGATTAGATCTTGGAAAAATGAATACACAGAAAATTAGTAGTATCAAGATTCCTCTCTTTGATAAGGCCAACTACACTTTATGGAAAAAGAAAATGTTGCTGTTTATAAGAATGGCCAATCACCTTTACATTCAGATCATCAAGAATGGGCCCTTTACTCCTATGGTTAGAGTTGAGGAAACCACAGATGGAGACATGGTTATTCCAGCTCATTTTGCTCCCAAAGATGCCTCTGAGTATACTGATATTGAAAGAGATAAAGTTTCCCTAGACAGTGCTTTGCAACTGATACTAATTCAGTCACTTGACAATGTAATGTATAATAACATTGTCAACTCTGACACTGCTAAACAGATCTGGGAAAAGATTGAGATACTCTGTGAAGGAACTGAGGAGGTTAGGTCAAATCAAAGAAGGATATTGATTTCTCAGTATGAGGGTTTTATGGCTAAACCAAAGGAAGGTATTACTGATGTGTTTGAAAGGTTTAATAAGCTGATAAATGACTTGCAGCTTCATGACAAATTTTATGATGTTGAAGAAGTGAATTTGAAGTTCTTTCTCACTCTCCCTGATCATTTGGAACAAAAGATCTCTGCAATCAGAGAAGGAAGGGATTTGAGTAGAATCACACTGGAAGTGCTCTATGGGGTTCTGAAAACTTATGAACTTGAAATGATTCAAAAGAAATCATTAAGGGTTGGTCAAGGATATGTAATGGATGGCTCAAGTGCACTGATTGTGAATGATGTCCAGACCTCTAATGATGAGCAAAGATCCCAAACTCCAGAAATTTTTACAAGTGAGAAAAAAGTCCATGACACTAAAGATCAAGTCATACTGGAATTGGATGAAGAAGATGAGTTCTACACTCTTGATGAGCTTGATGAGCTAGACAAATCAATGGGTTACTTTGCTAGAAAATTCTCTAACATTAGAGTGAAAAAACCAAGATTTTTCAAGAGCAAAGGACAGTCCTTTAACAAAGACAGCAGCTGGAAAGGAAAAGGGAAGTACACTCCTGATAGCAAAACTGGCTACAAAACTGGATCTGTTGACATTAGAGTGAACAAACCAAGATTTTTCATTGATCTTTTTCAATCTGCTAACTTCCTCATTTGCAGCAACCATGCTTGTATGAATGTGGAACATTTCCGTGCTCATCTTTTCAATAGTTTCCTTATATTGACTCACATTTAAATCAATTGTGGTAAGAGTTGGTACCTGTGATTTAGATGATGAAGAATCTCCTTGCTCCAAGGCCATGAATGCATAGTTTCCAACTTCTTCATCTTTATCATTATCTGAATCATCCCAGGTCTTGCCCTCTGCAATATAAGCTTTCCCTTATTGCTTCTTTAGAAGAGCATCATACTTTGCTTTCAATTCAAGATAGGCTTTATCTTTCTTTGCCTTCTTGGGTTTTCTACATTCTGTAGCAAAATGGCCCAACTCATCACAGTTAAAGCGCCTTATTTTTGATCTATCAACAGATCCAGTTTTGTAGCCAGTTTTGCTATCAGGGGTGTACTTCCCTTTTCCTTTCCAGCTGCTGTCTTTGTTGAAGGACTGTCCTTTGCTCTTGAAAAATCTTGGTTTCTTTACTCTAATATTAGAGAATTTTCTAGCCAAGTAAGCCATTGATTTGTCTAGCTCATCAAGAGTGTAGAACTCATCTTCTTCCTCCAATTCTAGTATGACTTGCTCTTTAGTGTCATTGACTCTTTTCTCACTTGTAGAAGTTGCTGGAGTTGGGAATTTTTACTCATCATTAGAAGTCTGGCCATCATTCACAATCAGTGCACTTGAGCCATCCATTACATATCCTTGAACAGCCCTTAATGACTTCTTTTGAATCATTTCAAGTTCATAAGTTTTCAGAACCCCATAGAGCACTTCCAGTGTGATTCTACTCAGATCCCTTCCTGCTCTGATTGCAGAGATCTTTTGTTCCAAATGGTCAGGGAGAGTGAGCAAGAACTTCAAATTCACTTCTTCAACATCATAAAATTTATCATAAAGCTGCAAGTCATTTATCAGCTTATTAAACCTTTCAAACACATCAGTAATACCCTCCTTTGGTTTAGCCATAAAACCCTCATACTGAGAAATCAATATCCTTCTTTGATTTGACCTAACCTCCTCAATTCCTTCACAAAGTATTTCAATCTTTTCCCAGATCTATTTAGCAGTGTCACAGTTGACAATGTTATTATACATTACATTGTCAAGTGACTCAATTAGTATTAGTTGCAAAGCACTGTCTAGGGAAACTTTCTCTCTTTCAGTTCAGTATACTCAGAAGGATCCTTGGGAGCATAATGAGCTGGAATAACCATATCTCCATCTGTGGTTTCCTCAACTCTAACTACAGGAGTGAAGGGCCCATTCTTGAGGATACCAATGTAGAGATGATTGGCCATTCTTATAAACAGCAACATTTTCTTTTTCCATAAAGTGTAATTGGCCTTATCAAAGGGAGGAATCTTGATACTACTGATTTTCTGTGTATTCATTTTTCCAAGATATAATCTGTTTACTTTCAGATTTTGCTCTGATACCACTTGTTAGATATGAATACAACACAGGGGGTGAAAGTGTTTTGGCCTAAATGTTTGATTTTCGATCGACTTAGGCTTTAGCAGTTGGTTGTTGTTTATGATTTAGTAGAATGGATGTTAAACATAAATAGCTGTGCAAATATGTAAAACAAAGATCTTCAAAACTCACTTAATTATATATTAAAAATCAAGCAGTGTTTCGCTACAAAATCTCTAAGTTCTTGTTTTAGAACTTAGCTTCTTTCTTGAGAGAGAACACACCTAATGTAGAGAGGACCAGTGTTAACTTTATAACTCAGTTAACTGCTGGTTTACACAGTGGATAATAAACATGCTATTAGCTTTTCTAAACTGTCACTTGTCATTTCTATTTATAGAAAAGCAAATCTTCCATTTCTGGCTTAGCATATCTTTAGCATCCCGTGTTAACTATAATCTCCTCTGTCAGTTAATCTTTGTCATTGATCTTGCACATCTCTCAAGCTGCTTTTTGTAGACTTGTCAATCCAGCTGTGTGAATTGTTTGTTGATTTGCAACCTTGGATATTGAACTGTTCTGCAATTCTGTACTTAGAGAAATTTCTTCACTTCGAGATCTCCAGTTAAGCTGTAGAGAACTCGACATCTCAATAGGCATGTTGGCTTGTCGATATCTCTGAAACTTCATTGTTTCCTAGACTTATCGACAATTCTGGGTTCTCTAGTGAATTTTGGTTTATCGATAACTCAGAGTTCTCTAATGGACTTTGGCTTATCGATAACTCAGAGTTCTCTAATGAATGTATACTTGTTGATATCTCTGAGTTCTCGACAGACAATTCCTGAGTTCTCTACACCCGGTGGATGTTGCTTATCCGTCGAGTAGTGATGGCTTATCCGTCGAGTAGATATTCCTCATCCGTCGAGTAGATATTGCTCATCCGTCGGGTAGATGTTACTCATCCGTTGGTACTCTCTGGAGTTTAAATGACTTCTCGATAAGTCATTCTGGAGTTCTCGAATGATTTCTCTATAACACTAATTCTGTGACTTGTAGAGATCTTGACTTAGAATGTTTTACACCAAACAGATTTATTCAACTCTAAGCTTCTTCATAATTCTTCTGAGGCATGATCTTCTTGACCTTCTTCCAGATAGAATTCTTAGGCTTGACACTGTTTAGAGAAAAATGCTCCAGTCTGCTCCATTTACATTTTACAGACATTAAGTGTTACAAGTATGAATTACAGATTAAGGTTACAATACCACTAATCTTAAGGTTGTCAATATGACTTAGTCTTGTTATGATACATGCATGTCTTGCACAATAATCTCCCCCAATTTGTGAGAAGATTGCTTATCACAAATTCATGCCTGTTAACAAGACTAACCCCAAGTTAAAGAATGAAAATAAAATGATACAAAAGCTGATACAACACTTGTACATTGGACAGTTTACAATAATTAAGTAAAGACTGAGCTGTTTGTTTCTTTCTCAATTATGTTCTTAATTTGCATAAGTATTTCCAATTCTTCTAGAATTGAGGTGTCAGTTAGAGCCTCTATTAGTTTCTCTGGCTTAGGATATCTAGCTAACATCCCTATCTTGTAACATGACAAAGAGCCAGCTTTTATATTCAGAAATCTCCCATCCTTTGATATTCTACTCTTGCCTGCTGCCTTCAACTCTTCTGATCTTCTGATATACTCAAATCATAGATGTTGATGATATTATTAGCTCCAGTAATCTTTGACATTCTTCTGAGGCATAATTCTTTGACATCATCTATTATATATTACAATCTCCCCCAACTTCTTCATTAGGAAATTATGCACAAGTTCTGATTGATGATGTCAAAACTTTAACTAAATGCAGAAACCAAAACCAGTCTTCCCACCAGGTCTTCTTCTGTTGAGTTGCATTTAGATTTATTCAACATCCATTAGCTATTTTGGCATTTAGATATATTCTCCCCCTTTTTGACATTATTTCCAGCAAGAAAAATCCAGCTAAATGCACATTGTTCAAGCTGTCGTCATTATCCATTTGGAACACTGTCTGCAGCTTCAAGCTTCATTGAGATTCATGGTGATAAGTTTTAAACAATAGAAGTTTCACTTAGATCTACAGAAAAATCTGTTAGTGATAAAAGTCCTAAGCTCTCTGTTCTTTTGAATAAGTAGTCTCACCAATTCTCACTGCACTAGTCTCATGACTTTTGAGAGTCAGAGTTCCCTCACAAGGATTACTAAATCCATACATTCATCTACCTCTCCTTTTGCCAAGAAGGATCCTGCCTCTCTTATTCTTTGTTTTTCACTCAATATTTTCTCTTATTCTCACATGAAAGGCTCAAATGTTGTTTGACCTACAGAAATAAGAGGTGGCTGAGAAGAGGTAATCTGTGATCATATGATTAGAGGAAGACCATATAGGGCTAATCATACTCATTTCACCAGAAAAAAAGAGTGCATAAGCATCTATGACTGGGGTCACAGTTTGACTCACAGATTGCTCTGTGGTTGTGACAGTGTGTTGTCCTCCACTTGTAGTGAGAACCTCCATTGGAATTGGAGAGGATTTGACTGGGTTACTATCATGTAACCAGCCTCAAACCTTTGTGCACCTTGCAGAGCACTGTCACAGAAATGTGGTCATTGGCAATTCTACTCCTAGCTTCAATTGTGAAGGCAATTTCAACAAGGGTTTTGAGGGGAGTTGTTCCTTCTAGAGGAACCTCCAATTGAATTGGAGAGGATTTAGATAGCTCTCCCTCAAGAGTACTACCCTTAACCCTGTTAGAAAATGGGAAGTTTGAGGCATATTTTATATATATTCTTGATATGATTTCCGGAAATTAACACTTGGAGGTTGTTCCTTGACATGAGGACATAAACTTTCATATTTGGATTTAAGATATTTTCTTAGTGGAATCCATGAATATATTGAGACAAAGTTGCTTGTTTGAAATGGGTTATGGGGATTTTGTCCCACATTGGTATTGTAAAAGAAAGATATTGAGTTTATATAGCATCTTGTGTTAGTGTTGTTTACAACTACTAGCATAAGTGGAATGCTTGTGTGGCCTAGTGCTAGCGGGAACTCTTATATTTTTCTTTTCTATTACAAGTTTAATTATTTATATTGATTATTTAATTATTAATATAAAATATATTGAGTAAGGATTATTTTAATCATACTCTGAATATATTTTGTAATATTAATTTTAATTAATCAGGATATAATATAAATAATAAGGAAAACCCATTTTGTTTACTTTTTCTGTTTTGTTACTTGGTGTACCACATCGAGTAAAATAGAAGAAGAACAACTTGAGATGCCTATATATTGAGAGGTATACTTGAGATTAAAAGGATACAAGTCTCGGTGCCTACCTCGCAAACATATATGAGTTGCATAGTTTTTTGGGCAAACTGAGGTGCGAGTCGCCGTTGATCATTGTTGGTTATGTGGCCAGATTGATCTGTTGCTGTTTTATCCTGGAAGCGATATTGCTGCATTCCATCACAGCTTAAGTGGGGGGCAATAATCTCTTCAAGAACAGTCAAGTCCTCTTGAAGGGTTTGGTGACTCAGCTGTTGTGTTCTTCTTCTTATCAGAATTTGGAAAGCGATAAGAGATAAGTTTTCTTTACTTTATTTGTCAATTACAGTCTTTATAGTTTGTTATTACCTTCGTATTTTATTTCGTTAGTTGGTTATTTGTCATGTTCTTGTTATTATATATTGTTGCTGTGTAGTTAGAATTATACCCAACAATCTTGAAGAGATTATTGTTATATATAGTAAATTAGCAAGATGGTTAATGAAACTGATGTTCCTAATACTGTTGAGACTGGTTCTGGTTCTGATGGTACTACTACCATTAACTGGACCACGTATCGTTTTCCCCATCCAATTGATTTATCGGGTATGCCTAATAAATTTAGTGGTGGAGCTTCTTTTTCTCTTTGGCGGAAAAAGACGAAGCTCTAGTTAATGGTTAAGGGTCTATTGTTAGTGGTACAGTATGATCCTCCTGGGTTGGATTAAGAGAAAGCTGAATCTGTTAAGGTTTATGCTTTATGGGCTGAGAAGGATGGGGTGGCTAGGGCAGCCAATTTTGGCATCCTTGGAGAACACCTTGTTCGATGTTTATTCATCAGATGCATATACTGCTAAAGTCTTATGGGAAAACTGGACCAAACCCATAATACTGATTCTCAAGGATTTGAGAAGTATTATGTGGCTAGGTTTCTTGATTTTAAGCTGGTGGATGGAAAATCCATGACTGAACAGGTTCATGAGTTTGAGATTTTGGTTCATGCTTTGGGTGAGTCCGATATGGTCTTGCTTGAGAAGTTTCGAGTGATGTCTGCGATTGAAAAGCTCCATAAGTCTTGGGAAGAGTTTGCTCTCTCCCTAAAAAGACAGAAATGAGAGATCACATGGACTAACTTGATGTTGGACATCTCAGTACAGGAGCAGCACAAGTCCAAACAGGGATATGTGTTGCCTGTGGAACATGGAAGCTAGAAGGTGAATGTAGTGACTGTAGGACAGAAAAGAAAGGTAGTCACTAAGAAGGCTAACACTAAACTTGACAAGAACAAGGCTAAGAAACCAAAGGCGAACAAACCATGTTGGTCTTGTGGACATGTTGGTCATTGGAGCAAGAACTGTCCAAGTAAGAAAGCTAAGAAAGTTGGAGTGGTAGCTCAAGCAAATACTGTGCTTGGACTTGGAACCATGAATGGGCCAGTAGCTAACATGGTCATTGGTGAGGTTGTTGCCTCTGTAACCGATGACGGGTATGTTACTTACAACCCTGTACTACTTTCCACTTATCTGTCACATGAGTGGTTGATTGATACTAGAGCTAATATACATATTTGTGTTGATATTAGCTTGTTTGTATCTTATCAACAGAGTCATGGAGTGACAGTGACGATCGGGAATGCTAGTGCTGCACAAGTGCTTGGAATAGGAAACGTGGACCTGAAGTTTGCTTCTGGGCGGATTCTATTTCTCACTAGAGTGTATCATGTTCCTTCTATTCGTAGAAATATTATAAGTGGAAGTTGTTTAGTTAAAAATGGCTTTGAACTTTCTTTGAAGTGTAATAAAGTAGTTATTACTCATACTGGTACATTCTTTGGCAAGGGTTACTTGTCTGATGGTTTGTTTTTAATAAATGTTGAACCCATTTTGGGTGGTTTTATTAATGATAGTGTTGTACCTTCTGTTAATTGTGTAGAATCATCTGATTTGTGGCACTTACGACTTGGTCATTTAAATCTTGGTGCTCTAAAGAATATGTTGAATTTAGAGTTGATTCCAAAGTACGCCATTGATAAGAAATCTAAGTGTCAAGTGTGTGTAACTGCTAA
The DNA here is from genome assembly GCF_009905375.1 of Apium graveolens. NCBI lineage: Eukaryota > Viridiplantae > Streptophyta > Magnoliopsida > Apiales > Apiaceae > Apium > Apium graveolens. Next base: position 37,898,044 of record NC_133648.1, read on the forward strand.
ACAAACAAGGAAACCTTTTCATAATGTTGTTAGGGATTCAGACTTGTTAGATTTAGTGCACTCAGACATATGTGAATTTGGTGGTGTGTTGACCAAGGATCACTGTAGATATTTCATTACCTTTATAGATGATTGTAGTAGATATTGTTATGTTTATTTGCTTAAACATAATAATGAAGCACTAGATAAATTCATTATGTATAAAAATGAAGCTGAAACACAAATTGGCAAAGTACTTAAACGTTTGAGGTCTGATAGAGGTGGTGAGTATACGAGTACCTTGTTTAATGAATTTTGCGCAAACAATGGTATAGTTCAGGAGGTTACTCCACCATACACACCTGAGTCTAATGGGTGGCAGAATGAAAGAACAGAACTTTTAAAGACATGATTAACAATATGCTAATTAATTCTGGGTTGCCTAAGTATATGTGGGGAGAGGCTCTGAATATGGCTTGCCATATTCTGAATAGAGTCCCTCTGAAATATATGGACAAGACACCATATGAATTATGGAGAAAGCGTAGGACAAGTTTGAGTTATCTTCGTCTGTGGGGGTGCCTTGCTAAGGTGCTTTTCCCTGAACACAAGAGAAAGAAACTGGGTCCGAAAACTGTTAATTGTATCTTTCTGGGCTATCTTGAAACCACAACTGCTATGAGATTTTTAGTATTAAAATCTGACATAGATGGTATTGTGGAGAATACGATAGTTGAGTTTCGTGATGCAACTTTCTTTGAGGAAGTATTCCAAATGAAGACTGGTATATCTTTGGGTGGTTCTGAGGATGATCCCACTCACACATCAAGTTCTATTCCTGATCATGTGGAAAAGATGACAAATATTGGGGTGGATCCTGGTAATAGCTCTACTCCTAACGAAGTAGAGGAACCTAGAAGGAGTAAGCGTGCAAAGGTAGTCAAGGACTTTGGAAGTGACTTTATCACTTACAATGTCGAGGACGAGCCTTTAACTTTCCGTCAAGCCAAGGATTCTTCGGAGTCAAGGCATTGAAAAGGTGCTGTAAAGAGTGAAATTGACTCGATTGTTTCAAACGGAACATGGGAGTTAGTTGATCTTCCTCCAGGGTGTTCTACTATTGGATGTAAATGGATCTTCAAGAGGAAGCTAAACCCTGATGGCTCAATAAATAAGTACAAGGCTAGGCTAGTTGCTAAGGGCTTTAGGCAAAGGGAAGGCATTAATTATTTTGATACAGATTCTCCAGTTGCCCGAATGACAACAATCAGAATGCTTATTGGATTGGCTTCTGTACATTGTCTTATCATCCATCAAATTGATATAAAGACAACTTTTCTTCATGGTGACCTTGAAGAAGAGATTTATATGGATCAACCTGAGGGATTTGTTACTTCTGGTAATGAGAGGAAAGTATGTAGACTAGTCAAGTCCATCTATGGCCTTAAACAAGCACCTATAGACTGGCATAAAAAGTTTGATGAAACTGTTTTAGACTTCGAATTTTTTAGTTAATGAAAGTGACAAGTGTGTCTACTATAAGGTTAGAGGTAATGATTGTGTGATCGTGTGCTTGTATGTAGATGATATCTTGTTGTTTGGAACCAATATTGAGATTATTAACGAGATAAAGAGTTTCTTGAAGATGCACTTTGAGATGAAGGATATGGGTGAAGCTAGTGTGATTCTTGGGATCAAGTTGACTCAGTCAACTGATGGAATAACTTTGTCACAGTCTCATTATATAGAGAAATCTATACTTGAGAAGTATGGTTATTCAAATTGTAGAATCGCTAGTACACCATATGATTCAAAAGTTGTCTTAGCCAAGAACAGTTCAGGAGTTCCTGTGTCTCAGTTAAGGTATTCTTAGATTATTGGGAGTTTGCAATATCTTGCTAATGTGACTAGGCCAGATATTTCTTGTTCCGTGTCTAAGTTGGCTAGATATACAAGCTGTCCAAACAAGACTCATTGGGAGGCACTGGATAGAGTTCTTAGATATCTGAAGGGAACTATTTCCCTTGGATTGCATTACCGGAGATTTCTGGGGGTACTCGAGGGGTACAGTGATGCAAGTTGGATAGCTAAGAAATCTGGTTCCAATGGAGTGACTGGATATGTGTTTACCCTTGCGGGTGGAGCAGTGTCCTGAAAGTCTTCTAGACAGACTTTGATTACTCGGTCTACTTTTGAGGCTGAGTTGTGTGCACTTGATGCTACGGGGACGGAGGTTGAATGGTTATATGGACTCATGAGTATGTTACCTGTAGTAAGCAAGCCGCTTTCTGCCATTTCTGTTCATTGTGATAGCCGTACAACTATCGACAAAGTCAGAAGTGTAAAGTATAATGCTAAAACAAAGAGACACATCCAAGTTAGACTAAAGTCTATAAGGGGTCTTGTGTCTGATAGGATTATTGCTATAGAGTTCATAGGAACTCAGGATAATATAGCTGATCCGCTGACTAAAGGGCTTGAGCATGCTATAGTCCTTGAGTTGAGGTTGGGGATTGGACTGGTAATCCATCATAATTCATCAACAACAGGAACCCAATACACCTGAGAGGAGATCCCTCGAAGTGTATTCAATGTGGTAATAACAAGTTGTAAGGATGAATTGGTAGTACCTCTACCATATACATTTAGATACTTATGTATCTGAGTCTATCCCCTATAAACCTTAAGAGGTACTTGAACTGCTAGTTAGCAAAAGTTATTTGAACTCTGAATGGGGTCAAGTCGTTTGACGAGATGATAGCAGTACATCTCCGGAGATGCCCAGCTAAGCGAATGTAATTGTGTGGTCGCAATTAGAGGAAAGGGTTATTCCTCGAAACATTCGATGAACAGGATCGAGACATGACCATTAACGTCTCAAAGCCGTAGATTGGCACCATAGCCTTTGACTTATCGTCGTCTATGGAGTGTGGTTACACCCAACGGATAAAGATTCAAGGTGAAACATTCCATCTGTATCCGGTAGCCATCGAAGTAGAGGACTTAGGAGGGTTCAAACCCGGGAGGGTACCGACTCTGAAAAGCAAGTCATGATAAAATCTGGTATGCAATTTAATTATGGATTTGTGGGGGATTGTTAGAAAATGGGAAGTTTGAGGCATATTTTATATATGTTCTTGATATGATTTCCGAAAACTAACACTTGGAGGTTGTTCCTTGACATGAGGACATAAACTTTCATATTTTGATTTAAGATATTTTCTTAGTGGAATCCATGAATATATTGAGACAAAGTTGCTTGTTTGAAATGGGTTATGGGGATTTTGTCCCACATTGGTATTGTAAAAGAAAGATATTGAGTTTATATAGCATCTTGTGTTAGTGTTGTTTACAACTACTAGCATAAGTGGAATGCTTGTGTGGCCTAGTGCTAGCGGGAACTCTTATATTTTTCTTTTCTATTACAAGTTTAATTATTTATATTGATTATTTAATTATTAATATAAATTATATTGAGTAAGGATTATTTTAATCATACTCTGAATATATTTTGTAATATTAATTTTAATTAATCAGGATATAATATAAATAATAAGGAAAACCCATTTTGTTTACTTTTTCTGTTTTGTTACTTGGTGTACCACATCGAGTAAAATAGAAGAAGAGCAACTTGAGATGCCTATATATTGAGAGGTATACTTGAGATTAAAAGGATACAAGTCTCGGTGCCTACCTCGCAAACATATATGAGTTGCATAGGTTTTTTCGGCAAACTGAGGTGCGAGTCGCCGTTGATCATTGTTGGTTCTGTGGCCAGATTGATCTGTTGCTGTTTTATCCTGGAATCGATATTGCTGCATTCCATCACAGCTTAAGTGGGGGGCAATAATCTCTTCAAGAACAGTCAAGTCCTCTTGAAGGGTTTGGCGACTCAGCTGTTGTGTTCTTCTTCTTATCAGAATTTGGAAAGCGATAAGAGATAAGTTTTCTTTACTTTCTTTGTCAATTACAGTCTTTATAGTTTGTTATTACCTTTGTGTTTTATTTCGTTAGTTGGTTATTTGCCATGTTCTTGTTATTATATATATAACTGCCCATTGTTGCTGTGTAGTTAGAATTATACCCAACAACCTATTCATCTGTGATGATGATTGTGCACATGAAGGTGCAAGAGTGACCATGGGGTCTTCAGTAAAAACTGATGAAACCCCCATGTTTGTGATGGTGTCATCAAGGTCTACCCCAGCTAGTAGCCTCTCACCATCTAGATATTGGTTCTGGGTGGTGAGCACAGTTTCATGAACCATGTCACTTGAGTGTTGGTGCACTTGAGAATCAGATTCAAGTGCTCTATATGATGAAGAAATTTGGGAGATTAGAGAAGTTTGCTCAGTTGTGAGTGTTGGCAGCTCCCCCTGAATGGATGAGGGAGCTTCAAGTGATGTGCCCTCACTGTGTGTGCCATCCTTATTTCTTCTACCATGCACTCTAGGCGCAGGTTGTGCTGACTCAGTACAGGATGCATTGGGGTGAATGCTCTTTTCAATAGATACACCCTGTTGAGAGAATGCATCTAGTAACTGTTTACTCGCCATTTGTTGAACTATGCCCTTTTGGGAGGACATAGAGGTGTCTAGAGTGGTCAACTCTGGTAACTTACTCTTCTTTGGTTTCTTAACCAAGGGTGACTCTGGTTCAGTTTGAAGTGTTTCACTCTCATTTACAACAACAAGGGTTGGTTTCTTTCTCTTCTTTTTACTCACTTCAGTCTTTTGAGAGACTAAAGTGGTTGGTTTGCTAACATCTAGTGGTGTAAAAGAAAGGGCTGCAGCCTTGGAAGGTCCCTGTTGGTGTGCCTGTGTTTGTGCTTCCATAGGCTCAGGAACCATAGCTGAACTAGCAAATTTAGGAGCCCTCATGTCTGGCATAGGGTAAGGATAAGTCCTGAATCTCTCCAACATAAATGGAGTGATTCTGAGACTTACACTCACCTATTCTTTGAAGTGAGTGAGCCAAATATGATTTTGGACACTTGCTTGCAATTGCCAATTCTACTACTATCAATACCAGCTAACAAATGTATGTTATTGACTTTATGAGCTAAAGTAGACATAATAAACCTTGGCAAAAAGATTTCTTTACCTCTATTCTTCAAAGGCATAGTAAGCCTGGTAGCCAGCTCCTCCAGAATTAGACCTCCAACATTCAGATGCCTGTTGTGAGCTATTGAGAACACCAACTTCTGCACCACACTTGAGATGTTGTCAAAGCCAGTTTTTCTGCAAGTGAAAGCCCTTACTACAGAATCAAACACAAAGGACCATTTCTTCCTAAGATTTGTTCTGTTCAGGCTTGCCAAGTTGATTGAGCCACTGTAGTTGATGAAGTCCATGAATTCACTCAGCTCATCTGCAGTTGGCATCTCTCCATAATTCTCAGTTGGCAAACCCAGGGCTGTATTCACATCAGCTGCTGAAAACTCAATTTCCTGGCCTCCAATTGTGCATGTAACCACCATAAAAGTGACATTCTTTAGAACAACTATCCTAGTTATAGTTGATGTCCAAAATTCATGAAGAACGTCCAAATACAGCACAGGACTTGTAGTTAAAGCACCTACAATGTAGGATTCAGAAAGAAACTTCACAAACCCCTTGAAACTATCAGAGGCTTGGTTAGCATCAAAAAAAGCAATAAAGTTAGTTCCCATCTCTGAAATGATAGCTCTAACAATGTTTTATGCCATTTAGTGTTTACAAGTAGTGGGTAAGAAAAAGTTTTGAGAAAAGAGCAAAAACGAGAGAGAAATCGCCTTTTGTCTGAAAGCTAGGTCACTTGAGATCTCGAGAAGGTGTAAGTACAGTGTGTGTATCGAGAAGTCTGGGTATTTATAGAAAAAGTAAAATACTTATCGAGAAGTCAAATAAACATTTGATATTAAACTTATCGAGAAGTAATTTTAAATGTGAAAAAGGTACATTCGAGAACTCAAGTGACTTATCGAGAACTCTGATAAATGTCCAGTTTGTCCAAAAAGGACTGAAATAATTCTAATTTATTTAAATTGAATAAAATTAAAATTAGAATAAATTTTCCAAAAGTATTTGTCTAAAATAATTCATTGAATTAAATTATTTTAGTTCTGAGTTATTGATAAGTCTCAAAATATCCTTGTCGAGAACTCTGTGAATTAACACTATTAGAGAACTCTACATGGTCTTATCGATAAGTCATAATAGAGCATATCGAGAAGTCATTCGAGAAGCCTGTAGATAGACTTATCGAGGACTCACTCGAGAACTCTAAAATGACTTGTCGATAAGTTATTTTGACTTATCGAGAACTCAGTTCTCTATACCTTTGAGTACTTTTATTCCGCCTTGTGTTAATTTTACACATTAAAGATGTAAAGTAACAACTAAGCAGTTTACTTAGAATTTGAAATATTCTAAGTTGATTTTTGAGTTTTTAAAGAAAAAGAAATATACAGAGATTCTGAAATATTTATAATTCATATTTCAGTTAATTTCCAATTAAATCAAACTAGGTTGATTTATTAGAAATTAATCTGCTGCAAAACATTAGCTGAGTTCCTGCCTTAGGATGAAGAATTGAGCATTCCAATTTCACTCACAAGTCTAGTGAAGGTTGCTTCATCCAAAGGTTTAGTAAAAATATCAGCTAATTATTTTTCTGTTGGAACAAAAATGAGCTCAATGGTACCATTTGCTGCATGTTCCCTAATAAAATGGTACCTAACATCAATGTGCTTTGTTCTAGAATGATTAAATGGATTAGCTACTATAGATATGGCACTAGTATTGTCACACATAATAGGAATTTTGTGTAACACTAGACCATAGTTCATTAGCTAATTTCTAATCCAAAGCACTTGAGAACAACAACTTCCAGCAGCTATATATTCAACCTCAGCTGTGGAAGTTGACACAGATTGCTGTTTCTTACTATACCAGGACACAAGTCTTTGACCAAGAAATTGACATCTTTCACTAGTACTTTTCCTATCATCCCTGCATCCAGCAAAATCTGCATCTGTGTATCCAACAGCTTCAAAATCAGTTCCCTTAGGATACCATAATCCCAAGTTTGGAGTTCCCTTTAAGTATCTGAAAATCCTTTTGACAGCCATCAAATGTGATTCCTTTGGATTGGCTTGAAATCTGGCACATCGACAAGTAGCAAACATGATGTCTGGTCTACTAGCAGTCAAATACAGCAATGATCCAATCATCCCTCTATAGCTTGAAATATCCACACTCTTGCATTTCTTGTCTTCATCCAACTTGGTTGCAGTAGACATTGGTGTAGATGCAGGTGAGCTATCCACCATACCAAATTTCTTCAATAAGTCATTCACATATTTGGTTTGGCTGATGAAAATACCATCACTTCTTTGACTAACTTGAAGGCCAAGGAAGTAACTCAATTCTCCCATCATGCTCATTTCATACTCACTCTGCATTAGCCTAGAGAATCTTTGACAAAGCTTTTCATTTGTAGATCCAAAGATGATATCATCCACATAGATTTGAACTAGGATCATATCTTCACCATGCTTCTTGTAGAAGAGAGTCTTATCAATAGTACCTCTAGTAAAACCATGTTTGAGTATAAATTCTGACAGTCCGTCATACCAGGCTCTTGGTTCCTGTTTCAATCCATATAGAGCCTTAAGTAATTTGTAAACAAAGTTAGGAAATTTTGGATCTTCAAAGCCAGGTGACTGCTGCACATAAACTTCTTCTTCTAATTCGCCATTGAGAAAAGCACTCTTGACATCCATTTGATACACCTTGAAATTTGAGTGTGCAGCAAATGCCAGAAAGATTCTTATTACTTCTAGTCTTGCAACAGGAACAAATGTCTCATCATAGTCAATTCCCTCTTCTTGTGAGTAGCCTTTAGCAACCAGCCTTGCATTGTTTCTAGAAACAATTCCATTTTCATCCATTTTGTTCCTGTACACCCACTTAGTTCCAATTATGCTTCTATTCTTTGGTGCAGGGACTAATTTCGAAACTTTATTTCTCTCAAACTGATTCAGCTCCTCCTGCATAGCACATATCCAGTCAGGATCCAATAGGGATTCTTCAGTTTTCTTGGGCTCTACTTGAGATAGAAAACATGCATGTAGGCATTCATTAGCAGTTGCACTTCTAGTTCTCACACCAGCTGAAGGATCACCAATAATAGCTTCTACTGTATGACTTCTATCCCACTTTCTGGTGTGTGTCTGTTGACTAGTGCCTTCATCATTTTCTTCAGTATTACCATGACTGTCATTTCCATTTTCTCCTTCTCCCCCTGAGTTTGTGCCATCAAATTTAGGTGTCTGAAGAGAGCTTTCATTTCCATGATTTTGTTCAGAGGTTTCTTCATTTGTCACTTGTTGTGTCACAACTTCATTTTCCTCATCGGAATCACTATCAATGGTTAGGTTTTCAAATGCAAGGGCTTCAGCATCATTTACATCAAGGCATTTTAAGCCTGGACACTTGTCATCATAAAAAGTCACATATGTGCTTTCCATAATTTTCTTTTGATCAATCACATAAACTTTGTAGGCTGTTATTTCCAATGAATATCCCAGAAAAATTGCTTCAAAAGCTTTAGAGTCAAATTTTCCCACGTATTCAGAGTTGTCTTTTCGAATATAACACTTGCTTCCAAACACATGTAGATGCTTCAATGTAGGCTTCCTGTTAGACATAATTGAGTAGGGTGATTTTCCATGAGCTTTGTTGATGAGATATCTGTTTTGAGTGTAGCATGCAGTATTAACAGCCTCTTCCCAAAAACTAGTTGGCAACTAAGCATCTTGTAGCAAAGTTCTAGCAGCTTCAACCAATGTTCTATTTTTCCTCTCAACTACTCCATTCTGTTGAGGTGTTCTAGCTGCTGAAAATTCTTGAACAATGCCTTTGCTTTTGCAGAATTCACTTAATGTTGAGTTTCTGAATTCTGTTCCATTATCACTCCTCAATCTTTTCACACTAACTTTTCCTTCAGCCTGTTTCTCAATTTTCTTAATGTGCTCAATTATAATGTTTGGAGTTTCATCTTTAGAGTACATGAACTCAACCCAAGTGTATCTTGAAAAATCATTAACAATGACAAGGGCATATTTGTTCCTTGAAATGGACAAGACATTTACTGGCCCAAACAAGTCCATGTGAATAAGTTGCAGAGGTGCACTTATGGAATTCACAGATTTTGACTTGTGACTTGATCTTTTCATCTTTCCTTTCTGACAAGCTTCACAAACTTCCAGTTGAGTAAATTCCAGACTGGGCATGTCTCTCACCAGCTCCTTCTTGACTAAGGTGTTGATTGCTTTGAAATTCAAGTGAGATAGCTTTTATGCCACAGTTTGCTTTGCTCTTCTGATGCCTTGGTGTAGAAACAACACACTCCTTCCTTATTTGTTGAGTCTAAGTCTGCATCAAACAAGCTTCCCTTTCTTACTCCCTTAAGAGCAATTTCACCAGTCTTTTTGCTAATAAAAGCACAATCTTCTTTGTTGAAAACAACTTGAAAACCTCTGTCTGCAAATTGACTAACACTTAGAAGATTTACTTCTAATCCAGCAACTAGTGCTACATCTTCAATGACAACATTTCCAGAAACAATTTTGCCATATCTCATTGTGAATCCTTTGCTGTTGTCTCCAAAGGTCACCAAAGGTCACCAAAGGGCCAACCATCTCCTCAAATTGTGATAGCAGGGCCTTATCACCTGTCATATGCCTGGAACATCCACTATCAATGATCCATATGACCTTCTTTCCTTTGCCCTACACACAATGAGGATTAAGTGATTTTAGCTACCCAAGCTGTGTTGGGCACTTTCTTCTTGTTAACTGATTTTGCAGAAGTAGAATGAGAATTTTGAGATAAAATGGAATTCATAGACTGTTGAGCACTTTCCCTTTCAGATATAGAACCAACTTTTGATTCTATTAGATCAATTCTCAATTTGTAGCAACTATTCATCACTTTCATGTTGCAGGGAATGCAGTCAAACTTGTCACAGAATGAATAGGAATCATTTGCCTTAGCTTCATTGTGAAGGGTTTTTAGCATATAAACACAGCGAAAACGTAAATTTAATCTTAAAAAAAAACTGAAACCCTCCGCAGAATCCATGCGAAAAATAATATTTAATTCGTAGTTCAGTATGTTTACCTTAAGAAGCTTTACGTTAATGAAAAGATGGAGGTCTTTAATAGCGATCCAAGAACGATGAACGGAGATCTTTAGCAGCTGCTCCTCAAGTGTGAAGCACTCCACCGGTATCCACCAAGAAAACGATGTAATGAAGGAGGAGGAGATGGAGAGAATTAGGGTTTTGTAAATCTTTTTGGTTGAGGCAAAAATAGGGTTTATAATAGTATATTTATAGGCAAAATTTTCAGCTGAAAATTTTCCCATAAAATATTATTATTATTAACCCTTTATTATTCTCACTAATAATTAAAACACCTTTTAATTATTAATCCTTTTTCTAAACTCTTTAGAAATAATTCTCTCACTTGATTTAGTTTCCAAAAATTAAATTCTTAATTAATAATATTAAGAACCTTTTCTTAATTAATTTATAATCAATTAAATCTCATTTAATCAATTATAAAATTTGCCAATTAATTATTTATTTCATAAATAAATAATTATCAACCATTATTAATTAATTCATCCACCATTAAATCATTCTCTTTTATGGTGTGACCCTGTAGGTTCAATATTAAGCCGGTAGTAGAAATAAATAATAATAAAACTATTTTATCATTATTTATATAAATTCTCTAATTCATTAAATATGATTAATTAATTAATCATATTTATTCTACATCGTGAGGGATACTTCTCAGCATACCGCGACTATCCGGATAATACGAATTCACTGCTTAGAATACCAAGAACTTATTCAGTGAGTAGTTACCGTACAATTAATTCCTTCTGCCCTGCAATGTCATGATTAAGTACAAGGCATGGAACTTGTGTCAAGCCTGTCTTATTTAATCACTTGCTTTCCCATTCACTATGCTTAGTTCTATTTAATGTAAATTAGAAACTCCTTTCTAATTTCATTCACTCTGGCCAGAGATTCCTGAACTAACATAAGTGGATCAGCATTGAACATTCTCTTCCTACACTGGAAGGGGTAGATCCTTTATTGATCATACACTATCTTCGTGTACAAATTCCTATACCCAGTAGAGCCCTTATAATTGTCCTTTGAGACTAAGAACTAAACCAAAGCATAGTTCAGTGTACACAAGATGACAATGATGACCTCAAGTCTCAGGATACTTGTACAACTATCACTATGTGAACAACTGCTGACACGTGAGTGAACTCCATCAGTTGTTCAGCTGTGTGAGTCATGTTCAGTGAACTTATTCTATAATAAGCACCTACATACTAGCTATAGTGTTACCACACAAATGTCTATGAGAACAGACATCCTTCATAATAAAGCAAGCATAGTATGTACCGATATTTGCGGATTATTAATTACCAGTTAGTAATCCTACGACCAGGAACTATTTAAGTTTAGAGTTATCATCTTTTAGGTCTCATTATTATGATCTCATCACAATCCATAAAAAGCTTTACTCTAAACTGTGGTATATCTTATTTAAACATTTAAATAGATAGAGCCCGCAATAAAAACAAAAAAAGCCTTTTATTAATATCAATGAAATCAAAACAGATTACATAAAATTTATTCCTAAATCCTCATACATGATTGGACTTAGGACATATCTCTTTCAATCTCCCACTTGTACTAAAGCCAATCACTCTGGTATCTAATACCCATCTTGTCTTTATGACGATCAAAGTGACTCTAAGAAAGTGGCTTTGTGAGTGGGTCTGCTACGTTGTTATGTGTGTCAACTCTCTCGACGTTGACATCTCCTCTTTCAACAATCTGAATTACACCACCATTCAGAGTAAACACGTACCCTGACATGGATTTGCTATCACTTTCTGATTGAAAACTAGAGTCAGTATAACCCTCTATTTTCAACTCAGATTCACCACCAAAAACAAGAAAAATGTCCTGAGTCCTTCGCAAGTACTTAAGGATGTTTTTCACTGCTTTCCAGTGGTCTTCACCTGGATTGGACTGATATCTGCTCGTCACACTAATTGAATAAGCAACATCAGGCCTTGTATACAACATCGCGTACATGATAGATCCTATTACTGAAGCATAAGGAATCTTACTCATACGCTCTATTTCCTCAGGTGTCTTAAGAGACATTTTTTCGGAAAGGGACACTCCATGGCTCATCGATATGAGACCTCTTTTGGAGTTTTCCATGCTAAACCTTTTAAGCACTTTCTAGATGTATGTACCCTGGGTAAGACCTATCAATCTTCTAGATCTATCTCTATAGATCTTCATACCGAGAATGTAGGATGTTTCTCCCAAGTCCTTTATGGTGAAGTTCTTTGATAGCCATACTTTGACTGATTGTAGCATCGGTATATCATTTCCTATAAGAAGTATGTCATCCACATACAGTACAAGAAATGTTACCGCGCTCCCACTAACCTTCTTGTAGACACATGGTTCATCTATGTTTTTGATAAAACCAAACTCTTTGATTGTCTCATCAAAACGGATGTTCCATCTACGAGAAGCTTGCCTTAAACCATATATGGTTCGCAGCAGCTTACACACTAGGTGTTCATTATCCTTGTAAAGAAAACCCTCTGGTTGTGTCATATAACACTTCCTCCTCAAGTTCCCTATTGAGGAAGGCCGTTTTCACGTCCATTTGCCAGATCTCATAGTCGTAGTAAGCAGCAATCACAAGAAAAATCCGAATTGATTTTAACAGGGCTACAGGTGAAAAAGTTTCATCAAAGTCAATCCCTTGCCTTTGTTTGAATCCTTTTGCCACGAGCCTGGCCTTATAGGTCTCCACCTGGCCATCTGCTCCAATCTTTCTTTTGTATACCCACTTGCACCCAATAGGCTTAACACCTTCAGGCGCCTCAACCAGAGTCCATACTTGGTTGGTATACATAGATTCCATTTTGAATTTCATGGCACTACGCCATTTCTCTGAGTCAACACTACTCATAGCCTCATTATAGGTCACAGGGTTGTCATCATCAATGATTGACAACTCATTGTCATTCTCAATGACAAGGCCATAATACCTCTTAGGTTGGCGAGACACTCTCCCTGTCCTACGAATGGGCTGTTCCACAGAAGGTTGTTCAGTCTGAACAGGTGTTTCCACTTGATCCGTAGTAATTTGTACTTCTTGAACTTCATCAAGTTCAATTTTGCTCCCACTGTTTCCTTCAAGGATAAACTCCTTTTCCAAGAAGGTAGCATGTTTGGAGACAAACACCCGATGATCTGTGTAAAAGTAATACCCCAAAGTCTCTTTAGGATATCCCACAAAATTACATTTTACGGATCGAGATTCCAGCTTATCTGGGTCAACTTTCTTGACATAAGCTGGACATCCCCAAATCTTAACGTGTTTAAGACTCGGTTTCCTTTCTTTCCATATCTCATATGGTGTTTGAGGAACAGATTTGAAAGGCACCTTATTCAGTAAATATGCTGAGGTTTCCAATGCATAACCCCATAGGAATACTGGAAGATTCGCATAGCTCATCATGGACCGAACCATGTCTAACAAAGTTCGGTTTCTCCTTTCAGATACCCCATTTAACTGTGGAGTATATGGAGGAGTCTACTAGGAGACTATACCATTTTCTTTGAGATAATCTAGAAACTCTCCATTCAAGTATTCACCACCTCGATCTGATCAAAGAGTTATAATACTGTGTTTGGTTTGTTTCTCCACTTCATGTTTATATTCTTTGAACTTTTCAAAGGCTTCAGACTTGTGTTTCATCAAATACACATATCCGAATCTAGATCTATCATCTATGAAAGTAATGAAGTACGAAAATCCACCCATGGCTTGCGTAGACATTGGTCCACATACATCTGTGTGTACCAATCCTAGAAAATCTAGAGCCCTCTCTCCATGTCCCCTAAATGGAGATTTGGTCATTTTACCCAATAGACAAGACTCGCATGTAGGATATGATTCAAAATCAAAGGGGTCAAGTAACTCTTCCTTATGCAATGTCCGCAGTCTATTTTCACTAATATGACCTAGTCTACAGTACCATAAATAGGTCAGATTTTCATCATCTCATTTTCTTTTATTAGTTTATTCAATCTGAAGTAAATCATGCTCTACGTCACATACATACAGACCATTATTTAAAATGCCACGTCCAAAAAAGAACATTATCTCTAAGGATAGAACATTCATTATTCTTAATAATAAATGAAAAAACATCCACATCCAACATAGGAATCGAAACAATATTCCTCACAATAGAGGGAACGTAATAACAATTATTCAAAATAATAGTCTTGCCCGTAGGCATATGTAAACTAAATGATCCTACAGATATGGCCGCAACCCTTGCTCCATTACCCATACGTAGAATCACCTCATCTTTTTCAAGAGTCCTACTTTCTTTTAGTCCTTACAACGAATTGCAAATATGAGAACCACAGGCGGTATCTAATACCCAAGTAGAAATTTGACCTAGTGACATATTAACTTCGATCATGAACATGCCTGAATCAGAAGCGGTAGTCTTACTACCCTTCTTCATCTTCAATTCTGCAAGGTAAACCTTGCAGTTCCTCTTCCAGTGCGCCAACTTGTTACAGTGAAAACAAACAGCTAAATTAGGACCAGTCAACTTGTGAGCATCTAGTATGCTCCTGAGTGATAGTGCAGAAGACATGACGAATATAGTAAATCTGTAAATGATAAACACATAACAACACTTAATAAATATTCAATTTCATTTCAAAATACAATATGAATCGGGTCTTTATTCGTAAGTGTCTCCCACTAGTTTATCTAATTTTTTTCAACCCCCTAGTGAAAATTAAGCATTCATAATGCTAGTGGGAATAGGGATCCTACATTCCATCACACAACCTCGGCTGTGGCACGAAACGTCATGTGATGTTCAATAGGCAGACAACTCTTATCAATTACATCTTATGTTATTCCCTAATATAAGTTTAGCCTCTTGAATAATTGAGTCACGGCTGTGACACGACAAACTCAATATTCTAAGTCAAGTCTAACCCAATATTTCGTACAATTGAATCAGTCTCCAACGGCCCATGGCTGTAGCACATACCGACCTTTAGATTATACACATCTCTATGTAATAGACAAGTATTTCTTATTTCGAAATCAAAGTCCTCGGCTGTAGCACGAAATGATAATGATTTAAAAATAAGAACCACTTTCTACCATGTTGGAAGGCTATGACCGACACAGGCCCGTTGTGTCATTGGCCAATTACTACATGATATTATTTAATTTTAGAGGGATTATATTACGTTACAATCATAATCATATTATAAAGATATTCTTCCTTTTAAATTAAATATTTCAAATCAATAATCGATAATCAGATGATTCCCAGATCGGGTGGAGCATTGTCAAGAGGCGTCACTTAATAACCCTTTCTTACAGATAGAAATCTGTTCTTGACAGAATCATCCTTTCTCTCAATATTGAAAATTCATATTCAATTACATGTTTCATAAACACAAGAATCTCATGATCGTATTCATAATATTTATTGTTAAGGCAAGAAATGATTCCTATTCTAGATTTTCTAGAGCACGCCTTATATTGATTTAAGTTCACCTAAATCTATCATCGCATGGTAAACATAGGCATATATCTCATATATTAAATTAAATAAACAAGTAAATGTAAAGTGCAATAAAGTAAATGTGTTTGGTTATGGCCCCATCCTATGTGATCTTTATCAAGCTCATGATAAAGATCAAGGTCAATCTAATATGGTGATGGAAATAAATACAACTACTTATTACATAAGTCTTCTTCTTTGTTTAGACTTCTTGTATGCCTCGTCTTCTTTTTTGTATCACCTCCATTAGATAGCCTTCTTGAGTCTTTAATTACATTACATGATTGAAATTAAAACTAATCTAATGAACTTACAAGAATAACTCGAGTTACATTCGAGATTTATGATTACAAAGATTGACGACATGCAAGTCGTATTTAAAACCAAAACCAAAACCATTACACTAAGGTCGAAAGGCCATAACCATCCACCATGCTCATACAACACATAAAAGCATGTTAAAACACATAATCTGATCTTTACATATCATATTATCCATGATCTAATCATAAAAAGAAAATATGACAAAAAATAGAAAAATCAGACTCAAACTAGAAAAACAAGAATCACTGTTTACGGGTAGTAAACGACGTCAAACGCCATACAGATGAGTCATTGATAGCTTAGTTATCAGTTTTGTTCAGATGCTCGTTTACCTATGGAATAGGGTATTCGTTTGCGTAAATCGGACACCAGACCCAGATTTTAGCAAATTTGCAGCAACCAATTCAGAATCCGTATCTAATATGATTCTTATAATTAGAACAAACATAAATCATGTATATATCAGTATATATACAGATTACATAATCATCTTATGATTATACAACTCACATGAATATCATATATTCAAAACCATACATATATAAGCATATTATATCAACATCAAATCATGGCGAATCACGTACATGCTCATATATCGAAAACAGTTAAACACATAAACGAATTAAAAACTTTTCGCAAGTAGCTCTGATGCCATTGAAGGGTTTTTAGCACATAAACGCAGCGAAAACGTAAATTTAATCTTAAAAAAAACCGAAACCCTCCGCAGGATCCATGCGAAAAATAATATTTAATTCGTAGTTCAGTATGTTTACCTTAAGAAGATTTACGTTAATGGAAAGATGGAGGTCTTTAATAGCGATCCAAGAACGATGAACGAAGATCCTTAGCAACTGCTCCTCAAGTGTGAAGTACTCCACCGGTATCCACTAAGAAAACGATGTAATGAAGGAGGAGGAGATGGAGAGAATTAGGGTTTTGTAAATCTTTTTGGTTGAGGCAAAAATAGGGTTTATAATAATATATTTATAGGCAAAATTTTCAGCTGAAAATTTTCCCATAAAATATTACTCCCTCAGTCCCTTTCAATTGTTTACATTTCTGGGGAAGTGTCCGGCACGCATTTTAAGGTGCATAAAAAGTATAGTTATGTAACTTATTTTTATAATTTTCTTTTTTAAAATAAAAGTTGAATGTTTTAATTTTTATTCTGAAAAAAAAATTTGTAAAAAAAAATTACAGAACTACACTTTATATGCACCTTAAAATGTGTGTCGGACACTCTCTAAAAAATGTAAACAATTGAAAGGGACGGAGGGAGTATTATTATTAACCCTTTATTATTCTCACTAATAATTAAAACACCTTATAATTATTAATCATTTTTCTAAACTCTTTAGAAATAATTCTCTCACTTGATTTAATTTCCAAAAATTAAATTCTTAATTAATAATATTAAGAACCTTTTCTTAATTAATTTATAATCAATTAAATCTCATTTAATCAATTATTAAATTTGCCAATTAATTATTTATTTCATAAATAATTATCAGCCATTATTAATTAATTCATCCACCATTAAATCATTCTCTTTTATGGTGTGACCCTGTAGGTTCAATATTAAGCTGGTAGTAGAAATAAATAATAATAAAACTATTTTATCATTATTTATATAAATTCTCTAATTCATTAAATATGATTAATTAATTAATCATATTTATTCTACATCGTGAGGGATACATATCAGCATATCGCGACTATCCGGATAATACGAATTCACTGCTTAGAATACCAAGAACTTATTCAGTGAGTAGATACCGTACAATTAATTCCTTCTGCCCTGCAATGTCATGATTAAATACAAGACATGGAACTTGTATCAAGCCTATCTTATTTAATCACTTGCTTTCCCATTCACTATGATTAGTTCTATTTAATGTAAATTAGAAACTCCTTTCTAATTTCATTCACTCTGGCCAGAGATTCCTGAACTAACATAAGTGGATCAGCATTGAACATTCTCTTCCTACACTGGAAGGGGTAGATCCTTTATTGATCATACACTATCTTCGTGTACAAATTCCTATACACAGTAGAGCCCTTATAATTGTCCCTTGAGACTAAGAACTAAACCAAAGCATAGTTCAGTGTACACAAGATGACTATGATGACCTCAAGTCTCAGGATACTTGTACAACTATCACTATGTGAACAACTGTTGACACGTGAGTGAACTCCATCAGTTGTTCAGCTGTGTGAGTCATGTTCAGTGAACTTATTCTATAATAAGCACCTACATACTAGCTATAGTGTTACCACACAAATGTCTATGAGAACAGATATCCTTCATAATAAAGCAAGCATAATATGTACCGATCTTTGCGGATTATTAATTACCAGTTAGTAATCCTACGACCAGGAACTATTTAAGTTTAGAGTTATCATCTTTTAGGTCTCATTATTATGATCTCATCACAATCCATAAAAAGCTTTCCTCTAAACTGTGGTATATCTTATTTAAACATTTAAATAGATAGAGCCCGCAATAAAAACAAAACAAGCCTTTTATTAATATCAATAAAATCAAAACAGATTACATAAAAGTTATTCCTAAATCCTCATACATGATTGGACTTAGGACATATCTCTTTCATATTGTACTTGCAGACTCCTTCAGGTGAATTGCTAACAGTCTTTTTACAAAGATGAGTTAGGTGATTCATTGATCCACAATTCTCACACCTCTTTCTAGGAGCATCTGCAACATAAGCAAAATTATTTCTTTTGTTTATCCCAATCTTTCCATTTCTATTCTTCTTTTTCTTTTTGACCTGATTAGCTTTAATCTCCTTCACAGGCTCCTTAGTTTCTTGATTGGCTTTTGGTGTTTCAACAGAGATGGAAGACTGAGTTGTCTCATCATTTTTCTTTTCCTTGTCCTCATCAGCTATCTCCTATTTGATGATCAACTCTTCTTCACTGAAGTTCACTTCACATGCCTTGAACAAAGGTGATTCAACTTTCTTCAAAATAATTGGAACATCTTCAGTTTCAGTTGATTTCCCTTTGTCACTGACAGACTTCCTCTTGTTGTTCAAATCCTCATAATCAGGACCAATGGCAATGTTTGCACATGGCTTGTTCTTTTCATGATATTGGCCAATCAAATCAGAAGCATTTTTGAAGGACTTCAGCTTCACTTCATTCTTCTCCAGCTTTTCTCTCAATACTGCTTCAATTTCACTTGCACACTTTAATTTTTTCTTTAAGTATGCATTTTCTTGCTTAGCAGTATCAAGCTCAACCAGCAACAATTCAGTCTCTTGTTTTTCACTCTCAAGTTTTTCATTGATCTTTTTCAATCTGCTAACTTCCTCATTTACAGCAACCATGCTTGTATGAATGTGGAACATTTCTGTGCTCATCTTTTCAACAGTTTCCTTATATTGACTCACATTTAAATCAATTGTGGTAAGAGTTGGTACCTGTGATTTAGATGATGAAGAATCTCCTTGCTCCAAGGCCATGAATGCATAGTTTCCAACTTTTTCATCTTCATCATTATCTGAATCATCCCAGCTCTTGCCCTCTGCAATATAAGCTTTCCCTTGTTGCTTCTTTAGAAGAGCATCATACTTTGCTTCCAATTCAAGATAGGCTTTATCTTTCTTTGCCTTCTTGGGTTTTCTACATTCTGTAGCAAAATGGCCCAACTCATCACAGTTAAAGCACCTTATTTTTGATCTATCAACAGATCCAGTTTTGTAGCCAGTTTTGCTATCAGGAGTGTACTTCCCTTTTCCTTTCCAGTTGTTGTCTTTGTTGAAGGAATGTCCTTTGCTCTTGAAAAATCTTGGTTTCTTTACTCTAATATTAGAGAATTTTCTAGCCAAGTAAGCCATTGATTTGTCTAGCTCATCAAGCTCATCAAGAGTGTAGAACTCATCTTCTTCATCCAATTCCAGTATGACTTGCTCTTTAGTGTCATTGACTCTTTTCTCACTTGTAGAAGTTGCTGGACTTGGGAATCTTTGCTCATCATTAGAAGTCTGGCCATCATTCACAATCAGTGCACTTGAGCCATCCATTACATATCCTTGACCAGCCCTTAATGACTTCTTTTGAATCATTTCAAGTTCATAAGTTTTCAGAACCCCATAGAGCACTTCCAGTGTGATTCTACTCAGATCCCTTCCTTCTCTGATTGCAGAGATCTTTTGTTCCAAATGGTCAGGGAGAGTGAGCAAGAACTTCAAATTCACTTCTTGAACATCATAAAATTTATCATGAAGCTGCAAGTCATTTATCAGCTTATTAAACCTTTCAAACACATCAGTAATACCCTCCTTTGGTTTAGCCATAAAACCCTCATACTGAGAAATCAATATCCTTATTTGATTTGACCTAACCTCCTCAGTTCCTTCACAAAGTATTTCAATCTTTTCCCAGATCTATTTAGCAGTGTCACAGTTGACAATGTTATTATACATTACATTGTCAAGTGACTCAATTAGTATCAGTTGCAAAGCACTGTCTAGGGAAACTTTCTCTCTTTCAGGTTCAGTATACTCAGAAGGATCCTTGGGAGCATAATGAGCTGGAATAACCATATCTCCATATGTGGTTTCCTCAACTCTAACTACAGGAGTGAATGGCCCATTCTTGAGGATACTAATGTAGAGATGATTGGTCATTCTTATAAACAACAACATTTTCTTTTTCCATAAAGTGTAATTGGCCTTATCAAAGGGAGGAATCTTAATACTACTGATTTTCTGTGTATTCATTTTTCCAAGATCTAATCTTTTTACTTTCAGATTTTGCTCTGATACCACTTGTTAGATATGAATACAACACAGAGGGGGGTGAATGTGTTTTGGCCTAAATGTTTGATTTTCGATCGACTTAGGCTTTAGCAGTTGGTTGTTATTTATGATTTAGTAGAATGGATGTTAAACATAAATAGCTGTGCAAATATGTAAAACAAAGATCTTCAAAACTCACTTAATTTTATATTAAAAATCAAGCAGTGTTTTGCTACAAAATCTCTAAGTTCTTGTTTTAGAACTTAGCTTCTTTCTTGAGAAAGAACACACCCACTTCTATTCTGATTGTTCTTTTTTTTAACTAGAGGACCAGTCTTAACTTTATAACTCAGTTAACTGCTGGTTTACATAGTGGATAATAAACATGCTATTAGCTTTTCTAAACTGTCACTTGTCATTTCTATTTATAGAGAAGCAAATCTTCCATTTCTGGCTTAGCATATCTTTATCATCCCGTGTTAACTTTAATCTCCTCTGTCAGTTAATCTTTGTCGTTGATCTTGCACATCTCTCAAGCTGCTTTTTGTAGACTTGTCAATCCAGCTGTGTGAATTGTTTGTTGATTTGCAACCTTGGATATTGAACTGTTCTGCAATTCTGTACTTAGAGAAATTTCTTCACTTCGAGATCTCCAGTTAAGCTGTAGAGAACTCGACATCTCAATAGGCATGTTGGCTTGTCGATATCTCTGAAACTTCATTATTGCCTAGACTTATCGACAACTCTGAGTTCTCTAGTGAATTTTGGTTTATCGATAACTCAGAGTTCTCTAATGGACTTTGGCTTATCGATAACTCAGAGTTCTCTAATGAATGTATACTTGTTGATATCTCTGAGTTCTTGACAGACAATTCCTGAGTTCTCTACACCGGTGGATGTTGCTTATCCGTCGAGTAGTGATGGCTTATCCGTCGAGTAGACATTCCTCATCCGTCGAGTAGATATTGCTCATCCGTCGGGTAGATGTTACTCATCTGTCGGTACTCTCTGGAGTTTAAATGACTTCTCGATAAGTCATTCTGGAGTTCTCGAAAGATTTCCTTATAACAATAATTCTGTGACTTGTAGAGATCTTGACTTAGAATATTTTACACCAAACAGATTTATTCAACTCTAAGCTTCTTCATAATTCTTCTGAGGCATGATCATCTTGATCTTCTTCCAAATAGAATTCTTAGGCTTGGCACTGTTTAGAGAAAAATGCTCCAGTCTGCTCCATTTACATTTTACAGACATTAAGTGTTACAAGTATGAATTACAGATTAAGGTTACAATACAACTGATCTTAGGGTTGTCAATATGACTTAGTCTTGTTATGATACAGGCATGTCTTGCACAACAATCTCCCCAAATTTGTGAGAAGATTGCTTATCACAAATTCATGCCTGTTAACAAGACTAACCCCAAGTTAAAGAATGAAAATAAAATGATACAAAAGCCGATACAACACTTGTACATTGGACAGTTTACAATAATTAAGTAAAGACTGAGTTGTCTATTTCTTTCTAAATTATGTTCTTAATTTGCACAAGTATTTCCAATTCTTCTAGAATGGAGGTGTCAGCTAGAGCCTCTATTAGTTTCAGCAAATCTGGATTAGGATATCTAGCTAACATCCCTATCCTGTAACTTGACAAAGAGCCAGCTTTTATATTCAGAAATCTTCCATCCTTTGATATTTTGCTCTTGCCTGCTGCCTTCAACTCATCTGATCTTCTGATATACTCAGATCATAGATGTTGATGATATTATTAGCTTCAGTAATCTTTGACATTCTTCTGAGGCATAATTCTTTGACATCATTGATAAGTGGCATTTTATACCACTTAGAACGTCTTAAAATGGCTTAAATTGGTGTCTTGAAATCAAGTATTTTGTGTATTTGATGCGTTTTTCTAGTGTTTATGCATTTCAGGGTATTAGTTGCATTTCGGGGGAGGAATCATCAAGAATAAGCCTTGGCATGTGTTCACCATTGCGAGAGGAAAGGAACGGGCAGATTACGGTGAAGAAACGGAGCAAACTTGGATTTTTTCTAGTGGAGGCCTGCGCGCCCGCGCAGCTATGCTGAGCGGCCGCGCAGCAACTTACGCGACCGCGCAGCTATGCTGAGCGGCCGCGCAGGGTCGGGAATTTTGCTGAATTATTTTAGACTTCTACTTCTGTTTGGCTTCCAACTTCTATGTAATCTGAGCTTTATGGGACTATTATATAAGTAGATTTGAGACGTTTTCACAAGGAAAAAAAAGAAGAAGAAGATTGTGTTTTACGCAAGAAGCGAAGGAGATAAGGAAGAAGACCGATTTAGCACACCGCAACGAAGAGAAAGCATATTTTCTTGTGATTCTTGTTTCGTTGTAACGTTGGATGCTAGTTTTCTTGCTTTGACTTATTTACTCTTGTGACGTACTCTGTTTTAATATAATTAGTTTAGTTATTATTTTCTTGTGTTTGTTTATCATGATTTCATATGAACCCATGATGGCGATAAGTTCTATTATGGGCTAATCGTGATCATGGGGTTGCAATGGATTTATTATGGAATTCTTTAGTTAATTGTTTAATACTTTAGTGTGTGATGATTGTTTGATATCTAGTATTGGTTGTGCGTATTCGTCTTATGTGCGTCGCGAACATATAAGATAGGGTGTTAATCTCTTGTGAAGCGACGGTGGATCTTGAGATTTAGAACTTGCCATGCTAGCATAGGTTCATGTACGTTGTGCATGATTAGTGGGTAACTCTAACAGTTTTATTTGCCCTATGTAATCAAAAAGGAATAACTTGTGCTTAAATCGTTGTGTTGTCAATTTCTGTAGACATATAGGAACTCAACATAATTGATGAATATTCGACTTCTATCTTAATTGTGGATGCTTGGTAGAATGGTATTAGTATAATGAAAGTTGGCTTTTATCAGTTTCGTGTTATTCGATTAATATCATCACTGTCACATGCTAAAGGTAATAACAATGGCTATAGAAGGAAGTAATAATGAAGTTGTGATCTCATGAGTGTTTTATTATTGATAAGTTGAAGTGTTAGTTAAGTGGTTAATTAAGTAGTTAATTATAGTTAATATTTAATCAACAATTTTAAGTGTTATTATCTTAACATTGAGAAGTAATCATACATTGGTGAGTGAGTTTAATTAGACAATAATTTAGTCTGAGTCTCTGAGGGAATGAACTAGAAAATATTCTATATTACTTGCGAACGCGTATACTTGCGTGAATATTAGCGCGTGTTTTTGCCCTAACAAGTTTTTGGCGCCGCTGCCGGGGACTCGGCGTATTTGTTTAGTTTATGTACTTACCATCATTGGTCATTAGGACTCAGTGATTAGGACGTAGTAGTTACTTATTTTTTTCTGGTTGTGTTTCAGGTACTTTAGCAAGCGTTTATGCAAACTCGTTCTCGTGCTCGCAAGAGGACTTTAGATACAGCTGAGGAGACAGACGAAGTTCTTGATATTCCGGAGAAGTTAGATTTTGAGGATTCGGATTCAGGAACTGAGCAGAAAGAACCAGTAAACATGGGAGATCGTATTGTTCGAGCTGATCCAGCTCTTATGGATTTTTCTCGGCCTAAAATTGATGACATTCAGTCAA
This sequence comes from Apium graveolens, assembly GCF_009905375.1. Classification (NCBI taxonomy): domain Eukaryota; kingdom Viridiplantae; phylum Streptophyta; class Magnoliopsida; order Apiales; family Apiaceae; genus Apium; species Apium graveolens. The sequence continues at coordinate 37,922,461 of NC_133648.1, forward strand.
GCATCCTTCATCCGGCTATTCAAGCTAACACCTTTGAAATCAAGCCGGGCACTATTCAGATGGTGCAGCATTCTGTTTCTTTTGGAGGAGCGGCAACTGAAGACCCCAACATGCACATAAGGAATTTTGTCGAGATCTGCAGCACTTTTAAGTATAATAGCGTGACTGATGAGGCTATCAAGTTGAGGCTTTTCCCATTCTCACTAAGGGACAAGGCTAAAGACTGGTTACATTCTGAACCAGCTGGGTCCATCACTACGTGGCAAGATCTTGCGCAAAAGTTTTTGGTGAAGTTTTATCCGATGGTAAAGACTGCTGCTATGAGGAGTGCTCTTACTCAGTTTGCGCAGCAACCTACGGAATCTATGTGCGAGGCTTGGGAACGCTACAAGGAAATGTTGAGAAAATGTCCACATCATGGAATGCCGGATTGGATGGTGATCACTGGTTTCTATAATGGTTTGGGGGCCCAATCTCGTCCCATGCTCGATGCAGCAGCTGGAGGCGCCTTATGGGCTAAAAGCTATACTGAGGCGTATAATCTTATCAAGACGATGGCTGCAAATGAGCATCAAAACCCAACTCAGAGGATGACGTCAGGCAAGGTAGCAGGTATTCTGGAAGTTGATGCAGCCACCGCTATTGTAGCCCAGCTCCAAGCGCTATCAATGAAGGTTGATTCTCTGGCTACGTATGGAGTTAATCAAATAGCTATGGTTTGTGAGCTTTGTGCAGGTTCTCATGCTACGGATCAGTGTTCTCTTGTAAACGAATCTGTTCAGTATGTGAATAATTATCAGCGACAACAGCAGCCTGTGCCAGTGACCTATCATCCTAACAACAGAAATCATCCAAATTTCAGCTGGGGGAATAATCAGAATGCTATTCAGCCACCATATCAGCAAGGAGTGAGTAAACAGTTTAACCCACCTGGATTCCAGCAACCACAGCAGTATGCTACAAGGCAATCATATCCTCAACAGGGAAGTGCAGCTGCACCTACTAGTGCTGATTTTGAGGAACTTAAGCTGTTGTGCAAGAGTCAGGCGGTTTCTATCAAGACCTTGGAAAATCAAATTGGTCAATTAGCCAATGCAATGCTCAATCGTCAACCTGGCACTCTTCCCAGTGACACGGAAGTACCAGACAGGAAGGAAGCTAAAGAGCAAGTCAAGGCTATTATCTTAAGGTCTGGAAAAGTAGCTGATGCTGAAAAGGCAAAAGAAGTAGAAGCTGAAATTAGAGGTGAAGAATTTAAGCAAAAGGAGAAAGCGGCGGAACCAAGGAAGACTACTGTTGAACACACTCTGCCTGAGGCTAATACAGGGGAGAAACAGCTCTATCCTCCACCACCTTTTCCTAAGAGATTGCAGCAACAAAAGCTGGATAGACAGTTCGGGAAGTTTCTGGAGGTGTTCAAGAAACTTCACATCAATATACCTTTCACTGAGGCTCTGGAACAAATGCCTAGTTATGCGAAGTTTATGAAGACTATTCTTTCAAGAAAGGTAAAACTGGATGACCTTGAAACCGTTGCTCTCACGGAAGAATGCAGCGCTGTTCTGCAACAAAAGTTACCACCAAAACTGAAAGATCCAGGAAGCTTCACCATTCCTTGCACAATTGGCAATCTGATGTTTGACAAGTGCCTTTGTGATTTGGGAGCAAGCATTAATCTGATGTCGTTGTCGATCTTTAAAAAACTGGATCTGCCTGATCCAAAACCCACGTACATGTCACTACAATTGGCTGACCGTTCCATTACTTACCCAAAGGGCATAGTTGAGGATGTGCTCGTCAAAGTGGATAAGCTCTTCTTTCCAGCAGATTTTGTTATTCTGGATTTTGAGGAAGATAAGAAGATTCCCATAATCTTGGGGAGGCCTTTCTTGGCTACTGGCCGTACCTTGATAGATGTGCAAAAAGGTGAACTTACTATGCGGGTCCAAGATCAGGATGTGACCTTCAACGTATTCAAGGCAATGAAATTCCCTACAGAAGATGAGGAGTGCTTAAAAGTGGATGTGATTGATTCTGCGGTTACTTCCGAACATGCTAATGTCTGATGCATTGGAAAAGGCCTTAGTGGGGGATTTTGACAGCGATGATGAAGATAGCAACGAGCAATTACAATATCTGAACGCTTCTCCCTGGAAGCGAAAGCTGGACATACCATTTGAATCTCTTGGTACTTCTGACCTCAAGGACGCTGAAGGGAAGCTCAAACCATCAATAGAGGAAGCACCTACCTTGGAGCTCAAGCCATTACCTGAACACTTGAGGTATGCTTTTTTAGGTGATTCATCTACGTTACCTGTTATTATTTCATCTGACCTTTCAGGTAGTGAGGAAGACAAGCTCTTAAGGATTTTGAGAGAATTCAAATCGGCTATAGGATGGACCATAGCAGACATCAAGGGGATAAGTCCTTCATATTGTATGCATAAAATTCTGCTAGAGGAAGGTAGTAAGCCAACTGTGGAACAGCAGCGAAGACTGAATCCCATCATGAAGGAGGTGGTGAAGAAAGAAATTCTGAAATGGCTAGATGCAGGCATCATTTATCCTATTTCTGACAGCTCGTGGGTGAGCCCCGTACAATGTGTACCTAAGAAGGGAGGTATCACTGTGGTCGCAAATGAAAAGAATGAGCTCATCCCTACTCGAACAGTTACAGGATGGAGAGTATGCATGGATTATAGAAAATTGAACAAAGCCACAAGGAAGGATCACTTTCCTCTTCCATTTATTGATCAGATGCTTGACAGATTGGCGGGACATGAGTATTTTTGTCTTCTGGATGGTTATTCCGGGTATAATCAGATTTGTATTGCACCAGAGGATCAGGAAAAGACTACCTTCACTTGTCCATTTGGCACATTTGCTTTTCGCAGAGTTTCGTTTGGGTTATGTGGCGCACCGGCCACCTTTCAGAGATGTATGATGGCTATATTCTCTGACATGATTGGAAATAACGTCGAAGTGTTCATGGATGACTTCTCCGTCTTTGGACACTCATATGATGAATGTTTGAATAATCTGCGCGCCGTACTCAAAAGATGTGTGGAAACTAATTTGGTGCTTAATTGGGAGAAATGTCATTTTATGGTGCGTGAAGGCATTATCCTTGGGCATAAGGTCTCTAGCAAGGGTCTGGAGGTGGACAAGGCCAAGGTGGGAGTCATTGAAAATCTTCCCCCACCTAATTCTGTGAAAGGAATCCGTAGTTTTCTTGGTCATGTGGGTTTTTATCGGCGATTCATCAAGGACTTTTCAAAGATATCTAAGCCGTTGTGCAATTTGCTTGAGAAAGATGTGCCTTTCAAATTTGATGATGAATGTTTGGCAGCATTCGAGACTCTCAAGGAGAGTTTGATCACGGCACCAGTCATTACAGCACCAGATTGGACAGAACCATTTGAGATGATGTGTGATGCGAGTGATTATGCGGTAGGTGCAGTTCTGGGACAGCGCAAGAAAAATCTCTTCCATGTGGTCTACTATGCGAGTAAGACTTTAAATGGTGCCCAATTGAACTACACCACTACTGAGAAGGAGCTTTTGGTTATAGTCTTTGGCTTTGAGAAATTTCGATCTTATCTGCTTGGTACGAAAGTAACAGTATTCACTGATCATGCAGCTATTCGCTATCTGGTTTCTAAGAAGGATTCGAAGCCGAGACTCGTTCGTTGGGTGCTTTTACTTCAGGAATTTGAGTTAGAGATCAAAGATAGAAAAGGTACTGAGAATCAAGTAGCTGACCATCTCTCTAGGTTGGAGAATCCCGATTCTACTTCACAAGATAGGATGTTAATCAATGAATCTTTTTCGGATGAGCAGTTGTTTGCAATTCAGGAGGAAGAACCATGGTTTGCAGATATTGTAAACTATCTTGTCAGCAATATAATGCCTCTTAATTTGACATCCGCTTAAAAGAAGAAGTTTCTGCATGAGGTGAAGTGGTATATGTGGGATGAACCATATTTGTTTAGACAGGGAGCTGACCAGATCATCAGGAGATGTATCCCGTTCAGTGAGACGGAGGGGATATTACGAGACTGCCATTCCACGATTTATGGGGGACACTATGGAGGTGAGAAAACGGCAGCTCGTATTCTGCAAGCAGGTTTTTTCTGGCCTACTTTGTTCAAGGATGCTCATCAGTTTGTTTTAAGGTGTGATCGTTGCCAAAGAGTGGGAAATTTTTCAAGGAAGGATGAAATGCCATTAAATGTGATGCTTGAAGTCGAGGTCTTTGATGTATGGGGAATCGATTTCATGGGGCCTTTTATCTCATCTTGCAATAATCAGTACATCTTGCTGGCAGTCGATTATGTCTCAAAATGGGTCGAAGTTAAAGCTTTACCGACAAATGATGCAAAGGCAGTACTAAATTTTCTTCATAAGCAAACTTTCACAAGGTTTGGAACACCTCGGGTAATCATAAGTGATGAAGGATCGCATTTTTGCAACCGTAAGTTCACTTCTATGATGCAGCGTTATAATGTGAATCATCGAGTAGCTACTGCCTATCATCCGCAAATAAATGGTCAAGCGGAAGTGTCTAACAGAGAGATAAAGCGCATTCTAGAGAAGGTTGTTTGTCCGTCAAGGAAGGATTGGTCTTTAAAGCTCGATGAAGCTGTTTAGGCTTATAGAACAGCATACAAAACTCCACTTGGGATGTCACCGTTCCAGTTGGTGTACGGTAAGGGATGTCATCTACCTGCGGAGCTTGAGCATAAGGCCTACTGGGCATTGAAGAAGTTGAACCTGGATTTAGATGCAGCTGGTAAGAAAAGAATGCTTTAGCTTAATGAACTGGATGAATTTCGACTTCAAGCGTACGAAAATAACAAAATGTATAAGGAAAAGGTGAAGAGGTGGCACGATAGGAAGCTACATCCAAAGTTATTTGTGCCAGGGCAACAAGTTCTCTTATTCAACTCTCGGCTCCGACTTTTTCTTGGAAAGTTGAAATCAAGGTGGTCTGGACCTTTTATTGTCAAAACTGTGTTTTCACATGGAGCGGTGGAAATTTTTTAGAATGATCCGGACCAAGCATTCAAGGTTAACGGTCAGCGGTTGAAGCACTACTATGGGGACATGGCAAACCGAGAAGTGGTTAGTGCCATTTTGTTGACTACTTGAGTAGGGTACGAAACGTCAAGCTAATGATGAAAAAGAAGCACTGCGTTGGAGGCAACCCATGAATTATTGTTACAGAAACCCTTACAAGTTAATAACCTATCCAAAAACACAAAAAAATCAGAAAACAGGGGCTGAAAAAAAAAATTCCAGTGACCCCCTGCGCGCCCGCGCAGCTAAGCTGAGCGGCCGCGCAGCAAGCTGAGCGCCCGCGCAGCTATGCTGAGCGGCCGCGCAGGGGTCGAGGACCAGAAATTTTTTTAACAGTTCAGAAAAAAAAAAAACAAACACAAAAACAGTTTTAGCCCATAAACCCACGATTTGTTCCCACTACCCCATCATTTTATCCCTTAATTCCCAAACCCTAATCTAATCCACACCCTATATATACATACACCTATCCTACATATCTCCCACAAAACTTCCTACACTTAAATCCTCTCACAAACATCAAATATCAGTTCTTACACGCTTTTATTCACGAATCAATGGCACCCAAGAGAGCACGCACTATTGACAGCAGCAGCACAGTTCCTACTGCTGATTCATCGAGGGGTACTGCTGCAAGGCCTCGGTTAACTGACAGAGCCGCGGAGGAGGAGTACACTAGGCTGTTGGATAAGCCGATTCTGAAGGAGAGGGGGTTTTTACCATCGGGGAGGGATGGTGAGTTGGTGCCCATGATTGCAGAGAAGGGGTGGATAGCTTTTTGTGAGTCACCCTAAGTAGTACCGATGAGCGTTGTTCGCGAGTTCTACGCGAACGCGAAGGCTGAAAAGAATGGGTTTTCTGTGGTCCGTGGGCTGACGGTTGATTATCATCCTGCGGCGATTCGCCGTGTGATTGGACAGCGAGAGAGGAAGCCCGAGGAGGAGAACTGGAATGAAAAGACTGCTGAGGATTTTGACTTGGATTTGATTTGTGCGACTCTCTGTCGACCGGGCACAGTTTGGACCCGCAGTACAGGCAATAATGAGTATCGTCACTTTCCGGCGATCGCCATGAACAGGTATGCCCGTGCATGGAATGCATTTATTTGTGCTAATATTTTGCCTTCTTCGCATGCACACGAGGTCACAGTTGAGAGAGCACAGCTGTTGTGGGGAATTCTGAATGAGGAGTACTATGTGGACCTTGGTGAGTTTATCTATCAAGGAATTCTGAAGTTTTTGAGGGGAGCAAAGCATATGAACATCCCTTATGCATCTACGGTTACGAAGCTATGCCGAGCAGTGGGAGTGAACTGGCCGGCTCATGAGCAGTTGCAGTTGCCAGCCGCTCCGATTGATTCTGGCACTCTGAATGGGATGCAGGAGTGGACCGGTGGTGAGCCTGAGGAGCATGGGCTGGGTTATCGTCTTCCAGGAGGGCGTCCAGCACGAGGTGCTACTATGGCTAGGCCAGGGCGTGATGAGGCTGGTTCTTCGAGAGCTCAAGAGGGTGCTGGGATGGTTGATGTTCAGTATAGGAGGCTTTCACGGCGGATGGATGCCATGTATGAGACACAGAGCAGGTTTGCTCAGAAACTCACCCTTGCGTTAGGGACTGCTTTTCGAGGCCTTGGAGCTGATATCCAGTGGCCAGTTTTTGGTAAGGACTCTGCATACCCGCCGCCTGATACTCCACCCACTGAGGGTGATGATGATGATGACTCCGAGTAGGTATACCCTGTGTTCCTTTCTACTACTTTCACTGAGGACAGTGAAGATTTTTAGTTTGGGGGTGGTAGTTAAGGAATTTTGTGTGTGTGTCATTTAGTTGCATATTCATGATAGTTTAGTTCATATAGTTGCATAATTTATGCCATATAGTTTTTTTTATGAATGTCATGTAGCTCATGCATTTACCATGATCCCTTTTGTAATGATTTATCGACTGAATTGTGATATTGATGTGAGTGTAGTGATAACATTAAAGTGATATTAAGTTGTGTAGGTTGATATGCATGCTAGAAACAATTGTAAGTCCACTAAGTCTTAGAGAATGCGAAAGGGCTAGATTGTGTTATGATTTGGTTGTTTTCAAGGTCAATCTACTTATTATGCTTAGAATTCGATTATAGGTTCTTAGTAATAAAGACATGAAAAAGAAAAATTTTAGAGAAAAAAATATGGAAGTTGTTGCTAGTTGTGGCTAGGCGTCAAATGGCTAGTAGCCGGCTCGCGTATGTTGCGAGTAGTCTAGGGTTGAGCAAGATGGAGCGAAACGCACTTGCTCAGAAATTAAAAAAAAAAAATTGGCATAATTGATCAAGAGTGGGCTCTTTGGTATTCGAGTTATTAAGTTCTTAGGGGACTTTGTGCCTAGCGACCTAAGGCTTTTAGAGTCTGGGATCCGCTAACCTAACGCTCGTTACATGGATATCATTGTATAAGTCTTTTGTGGACCTCACTCATTGCACGGTCAAATAAGCATTTGAGTTGTAAATAAAAGCACGATTCCGTAGTAAGCTCCAGAGTTCTTGTAGTGTTGTATATCACTTTGTCCCTGGAATTTTTATTCTTTGTATAATCGTAGGATTGCCTTGAGGATAGTCTAGTCATAGTAATTGGTCTAGTTCCGAAGCATATATGTTAAGCATTTGCACACACCACATTTCTGGCTGTATGTCCGTTTGCATGAGTTTATTGATCTTTAGTTGTCTAACTGCATTCGTTGAGATGTGGCAATTTGGTTGATTAATTGTAGTAAGGGGGATCGCTGCATTTTCATATAGATTGTATTCATGCATATTTTTATTTGTTTTTGAGTCTGTGACGCTTGAGGGCAAGCATCGATTTAAGTTTGGGGGTGTGATAAGTGGCATTTTATACCACTTAGAACGTCTTAAAATGGCTTAAATTGGTGTCTTGAAATCAAGTATTTTGTGTATTTGATGCGTTTTTCTAGTGTTTATGCATTTCAGGGTATTAGTTGCATTTCGGGGGAGGAATCATCAAGAATAAGCCTTGGCATGTGTTCACCATTGCGAGAGGAAAGGAACGGGCAGATTACGGCGAAGAAACGGAGCAAACTTGGATTTTTTTCCAGTGGAGGCCTGTGCGCCCGCGCAGCTATGCTGAGCGGCCGCACAGCAACCTGCACGCCCGCGCAGCTATGCTGAGCGGCAGCGCAGGGTCGGGAATTTTGCTGAATTATTTTAGACTTCTACTTCTGTTTGGCTTCCAACTTCTATGTAATCTGAGCTTTATGGGACTATTATATAAGTAGATTTGAGACGTTTTCACAAGGAAAAAAAAAGAAGAAGAAGATTGTGTTTTACGCAAGAAGCGAAGGAGATAAGGAAGAAGACCGATTTAGCACACCGCAGCGAAGATGAAGCATATTTTCTTGTGATTCTTGTTTCGTTGTAACGTTGGATGCTAGTTTTCTTGCTTTGACTTATTTACTCTTGTGACGTACTCTGTTTTAATATAATTAGTTTAGTTATTATTTTCTTGTGTTTGTTTATCATGATTTCATATGAACCCATGATGGCGATAAGTTCTATTATGGGCTAATCGTGATCATGGGGTTGCAATGGATTTATTATGGAATTCTTTAGTTAATTGTTTAATACTTTAGTGTGTGATGATTGTTTGATATCTAGTATTGGTTGTGCGTATTCGTCTTATGTGCGTCGCGAACATATAAGATAGGGTGTTAATCTCTTGTGAAGCGACGGTGGATCTTGAGATTTAGAACTTGCCATGCTAGCATAGGTTCATGTACGTTGTGCATGATTAGTGAGTAACTCTAACAGTTTTATTTGCCCTATGTAATCAAAAAGGAATAACTTGTGCTTAAATCGTTGTGTTGTCAATTTCTGTAGACATATAGGAACTCAACATAATTGATGACTATTCGACTTCTATCTTAATTGTGGATGCTTGGTAGAATGGTATTAGTACAATGAAAGTTGGCTTTTATCAGTTTTGTGTTATTCGATTAATATCATCACTGTCACATGCTAAAGGTAATAACAATGGCTCTAGAAGGAAGTAATAATGAAGTTGTGATCTCATGAGTGTTTTATTATTGATAAGTTGAAGTGTTAGTTAAGTGGTTAATTAAGTAGTTAATTATAGTTAATATTTAATCAATAATTTTAAGTGTTATTATCTTAACATTGAGAAGTAATCATACATTGGTGAGTGAGTTTAATTAGACAATAATTTAGTCTGAGTCTCTGAGGGAACGAACTAGAAAATATTTTATATTACTTGCGAACGCGTATACTTGCGTGAATATTAGCGCGTGTTTTCGCCCTAACAATCATCTATTATATATTATAGGAAGGGTGAGCAAAAATTTCAAGTTAACCTCCTCAACTTCATAGTATTTGTCATGGAGCTGCAAGTCATTAATCAGCTTATTGAATCTTTCAAACACATCAGTAATGCTCTCCTTTGGTTTTGCCATAAAACCCTCATACTGAGACACCAGTATTCTCCTTTAGTTTTACCTAACTTCCTCTATACCTTCACACAGTATCTCAATCTTCTCCAATATTTGTTTGGTTGTGTCACAGTTGACAATATTGTTGTACATAAAATTGTCAAGTGACTCTATCAGAATTAGTTGTAGCCGAGTGTCAAGAGAGACATTTTCTTTCTCAATTTCTATGTATTTTGAAGGATCTTTAGGACCATAATGAGCTGGGATAACCATATCTCTATATGTAGATTCTTCAATCATTTCCATAGGAGTGAAAGGTCCATTCTTTATAATCTCGATGTACAAGGGATTTGCCATCCTTAGAAACAGCAGCATCTTCTTCTTCCATAATGTATAGTTGGTCTTATCAAAGACTGGTATCATTATACTGCTTATCTTTTGTGTATTCATTCTTCCAAGATCTTGATCTATTTATTTTCATATTTGGCTCTGATACCACTTGTTAGGTAATGAATACAACACAAGGGGGTAAATGTGTTTTGGTTATTTTTAAGACTTTTTGAATGTTTGTTACTTGGTTGACAAAGCAAATTAGAAATGCAGTAATATTATGTTAGCTGAAATAAAACAGTACAAATAATATTTCAAAACTCACTTAATTTTGTATTAAAATCAAGCTAGTGTCTTGCTACAAATCCTGGGTTCTTTGTAAGTAAAGAACTCAGCTTCTTCCTTGAGAGGTACAAGAAAAAAAACTAGAACTGTTTGATACATTTAAAACAAAGGACCAGTGTTTACTTTATAGATTAGTAAATAGAGGTTTACGCAACATGCAATAAGGTGTAGTGCAAATCGTGTAGGTCTGACTTTCCTTTGTCAGATAATCTTGCCTTCGATCTTGCACTATTCAAGCTGCTTTTGTAGAATTTTCAATCTAAGTGATTAGATCATTTGTTGATTTATAATCTTGAATCTGTAACTTTTCAGCATTCGGTACTTGAGGTTCGTATCGAGATCTCCAGTTTGATTTATAGAGAACTGACATCTCAATAAGTATAATGGCTTATCGAGATCTCTGAGTTCTCTATAAGTGAACTTGGCTTGTCGAGGTCTCCAAATTTCTGCATGTAGGAATGACTTGTCGATATCTCAGAGATCTCTATATACATTTTGACTTGTAGATATCTCTGAGATCTCTAATGGTAATTTGACTTGTCGATATCTCCAATCTTCATATCTTCATTTTGACTTGTCGATATCTCTGAGTTCTCTAATACAAAAATGACTTGTCGATATCTCAGGGACTTCTCTTTAGGCCAATTTGGAATTCTCGATAAGTCATTCTGGAGTTCTTGAATGACTTCTCTATATGACTTTATCTGACTTGTAGATATCTTGACTTAGAATATTTTCCTAAAACAGATTTATTCAACTCCAAACTTCTTCACAATTTCTCTGAGGCATGATCTTCTTAATCTTCTTACAGATTTTATTCTTAGCCTTGAGACTGTTTATAGAAAAATACTCATGTATGATCTTTCACATTTATATAGACTCAAGTTGATAGGGTATAAAAATAACCCTAATTGCGGAGTTAATATCGCATTAATCAGACCTGATTTGGTCAAAGGGAAAAGCCCAGTTAATGAGGCCCGAAATCCTAATTATTTATTAATTTTGTAATTAATAAGGGGCTAATTAAATAGCCCAATAAATGTATTCAAATAAGTAACTACTTTTACAAGAAGTAGCCTCCAAGCAACCTAAATTCAGAAGGAAACTAATTCCTGCTTTCTAGGACTCCAAAGTCCAATCAAAGAAGGATACTTGCCCACCAAGTCACCCAATTCTACCCTAATTCCTAGACTCTCAACGTCTATTTAAAGGGTCTTACCCCTTCAACTTCAGCAAGACGTTTTTCGGGACAAGAACTCCACACGTAACAAAGTCGGGAAGGCATCATACAAGCCACGAGGCCATTACCTGGAACGACGTTTTAGACTTAGTCCTTGAAGGACATGAAAGTCACTACATCCTTGGTGAGCTCTCGCTGCCATATCCCCGAGGGCAAGCATCACCAAGAACTACGTTTTGGCTTGATCCTTGACATACGCCAAGGTACGTAGGCATCTTGTGAGGGCAGATTCAAACCACGAAATACAAGCGCAGACATTAAAGCTTGAAGCTTATCAAACCCTAACATTAAATACGCGAAATAAATAAATACATGTTTTTATAAGCTTCGATTTGATATATTATAAGCTCAAATCAGGAAAACGAGCACAAAGTTATGGTTATTGAAAGGCTTGCAGCTCGTAATTGGGGATTCTTGATCTAGATTATGAATCTTGTTCCAAGGGGTCAAAATCCTTATCTAAGAGGTCAGGATTTCTGATCTAAATTGTGAATCCTGACCCAAGGGGTCAGAATCCTGATCCAAGAGGTCAGGATTCCTGATCTAAATTATGAATCCTGGTCTAGGGGGTCAGAATCCTGATCCAAGAGGTCAGGATTCCTGATCTAAACTATGAATCTTGGTCCAAGGGGTCAGAATCCTGATCTAAGAGGTCAGGATTCCTGATCTAAATTGTGAATCCTGGCCCAAGGGGTCAAAATCCTGATCCAAGAGGTCAAGATTCCTGATCTAAATTGTGAATCTTAGTCCAAGGGGTCAGAATCTTGATCCAAGGGGTCAGGATTCCTGATCTAAATTGTGAATCGTTCGGCCAAGGGTCAGAATCCTGGTCCAAGGGGTCAGGATCTTGATCGAATCGTCCTGACCGAAAGTAGCTTCGACTAGATGATATGGGGCCTTAATTCGGTCAGAAGCACGGGGTCAACTCGAGGTCTTGACCGAATTCGGTCAGGATCCTAACCGAATCATCCGGACCGAAAGTAGCTTCGACCAGACACTAAGGGACCATAATTCGACCATGATCCTAACTGAATGGATTCCCGGTCGAAATCTAAAAAAATAATAATAATAATATTCGGAAAATTTTAGCCCGAGTTAAATTTTATTCGAGATTTTTTAACCCGGTTTGGGCTATTATTCGAAAAATTTAATCTGAGTTGAATTTTATTCGAGATTTTTTAACCCGGTTTGGGCTATTATTCGGAAAAATTAGTCTGAGTTAAATTTTATTCGAGATTTTTTAACCCGGTTTGGGTTATTATTCGAAAAATTTAGTCTGAATTAAATTTTATTCGAGATTTTTTAACCCGGTTTGGGCTATTATTCTGAAAATTTAGTCCGAGTTAAATTTTATTCGAGATTTTTTAACCCGGTTTGGGCTATTATTCGGAAAATTTAATCCGAGTTGAATTCTATTCGAGATTTTTTAACCCGGTTTGGGCTATTATTCAGAAAATTTAATCCGAGTTAAATTTTATTCGAGATTTTTTAACCCGGTGTGGGCTATTATTTCCGAAAATATTTTATTCAAAAGGACCGTAATTTTTTTTAACCGGGTTGGACACTCCTGGCATGGGGCTCATACATATTCAAAAATATTGAATAAAATAAATATTATTATTTTTAAATAATAATATTAGAAAAAAAGGAATTAAAAAAATGTGTCGATCAGAATCCTGGTCGTGGGTGTCCTGGTCGTGGGAATTAGGAAAAATTACGAAAAATACCCGAAGGTATAGAAAAATTCCTAGAATATTAGAAAAATTATTAAAAAATACTTGGAGGTACCGAAAAATTCCTAAAATATTAGGAAAAATCACAAAAAATACCCGGAGGTATGGAAAAATTCAGTAAAATTAAGCAAAATTCAATAAAATTAAGGAAAAATCCCGAAAAATTTCCGAAAAATTAAGAAAAATTCCAAAAAAAAAAGGAAAATTCCCGAAGAAATTAAGGAAAATTCCAGAAAATTCCGAAAAAATTAAGAAAAATTCTCGAAAAATTAAGGTAAATTCCAGAAAATTAAGGAAATTCACGAATAATTAAGGAAAATTCTATAAAATGAAGGAAAATTATGGAAAAATTAAGAAAAATTAGAGAAAATTCCAGGAAATTAAGGAAAACTCCCTATAGGTACGGAAAAATTCCTAAAATATTAGGAAAAATTACGGAAACACCTGAAAGTGCGAAAAAATTCTTAAAAAATTTAAGAAATATACTTGTAAATACGAGATAATCCCCAAAAATTGAGGGGAAAATACCAGAAAATTCCTTAAAATAGGAATAAGGTAAGAAAATGAGTATAAAAAATTATGAAAATTCCAGAAAATATCAAAAAGCCTCGGATAAGGTAAATCATTGTAAATGTGTAGGTCACTCCACACTTTACGCTAAAAACGATACACCGGATAGGGTAAGAGATAAATTAACTTCTACGAAACATCGAATGTGTTTCCCAGAAGTTGGGGGCAAATGATAGGGTATAAAAATAATCCTAATTGCGGAGTTAATATGCATTAATCAGACCTGATTTGGTCAAAGGGAAAAGCCCAGTTAATAAGGCCTGAAATCCTAATTATTTATTAATTTCGTAATTAATAAGGGGGCTAATTAAACAACCCAATAAATGTGTTCAAATAAGTGATTACTTCTACAAGAAGTAGCCTCCAAGCAACCTAAATTCAGAAGGAAACTAATTCCTATTTTCTAGGACTCCAAAGTCCAATCAAAGAAGGAGACTTGCCCACCAAGTCACCCAATTCTACCCTAATTCCTAGACTCTCAACGTCTATATAAAGGGTCTTACCCCTTCAACTTCAGCAAGACGTTTTTCGGGAAAAGAACTCCACACGTCACAAAGCCGGGAAGGCATCATACAAGCCACGAGGCCATTACGCGGAACGACATTTTAGACTTAGTCCTTGAAGGACACGAAAGTCACTACGTCCGTGGTGAGCTCTCGATGACATAGCCCTGAGGGCAAGCATCACCAAGAACTACGTTTTGGCTTGATCCTTGTCATACGCCAAGGTACGTAGACATCTTGTGAGGGCAGATTCAAGCCACGAAACACAAGTGCAACCATTAAAACTTGAAACTTATCAAACCCTAACATTAAATACGCGTAATAAATAAATACATATTTTTTATCCACAACACAAGTAATACAAAATAAAATACAAATTTAGATTATCATACAGCTAATTCTTTGGGCTGTCAATTTGACTTAGTCTTATTATCATACATGCATGTCTTGCACAACCGTGCATAAATTTCCGTGTCAAATACGAGCAATACTTTTTATCTTGACTCCTAAACTATATAATATTCATATTTAAAATTTCACAATAACAAAAATGTGAATGAAAACATGTGCAATATAACTTAAAAAAAAAACAAAAACCTTGCTATCTTTTTTTTTCTCTAGCCTCCTTCTTACTTTCTCAAATATAGCCGTCGTCGGGACTTTTACCGGTTTTCTCCGATAAAAAGTCTTGTTATCTTTATTTTCTTTCATTATTTTTACCTTTATTATTAGATCTTAATTTCTATTTTTTTAATTAAGCGTGTGGTTCTTCGTTTTCAAGGGGTTCAAATTCTCTTGTTTTTGTGGTTTATTTTGGGGATCTAAGACTTGTTTTTATTTCGTAAATACAATGCGTTTGCAAAAATCCAACACATGAGAACATGCGTGTAGTACAGTAACATATTATGTAAATGTATTTTTCAATATATATTTTTTTAATTTTTAGTTTTCAATTTTTAATTTTAAAATTAATATAAACGCAAATTAAAAATGCATTTCCTGAAAACAGAACTTAAAAATGTGTTTTCGTGTGATGAAAAGGAACATTTTTCTGAAATGTGATATTTTGGGCCAACATCCGGCTTAAACAGAGATTCCAAATCCAATATGTCAAATTTATTTTATTAATATTTTTTTGATAAATATGACTTATAATTTTTTAAATGAGTTTTTGTTATAATAAATTATTGAAGTGGACGAGAATCGAATTCAGTATCGAATATGATCAAGGATAAATTCTTATTTTAGCACACGGAGAGTCTTCAATATATATATGAGTTAAATCATTTCCGGTTTAATATATATTTATATATTCTTACGTCCTTTTATAAGATCATGTGATATAGACAAAGAGGTTAGGCTAAAATTGATGTTTATCCATTTTACTTGAGGCTGACTATATTTTTTTTACTAAAATATTTATTCTCAAGTTTTACTTTAAAGCATCTCTGACAGGGGTTATTAAGAGATTGTCAAATTCTAATTATTGGATTTGTATAGAAGTTACTTCTCAAGGTCGACAAAATTTGATAATTTTGCGAGGTGATTAAAATATATATACAAGTATAAAATTTTTTTATTAATAATATTTTTTCAAAATTTATATGACATTTATAATTTAATTTAGGAATTAATTAAGCAATCTTTAAAGATAACTACCATTGTAGTAGAATGTTGATAAAATAATATAAAATTGAGTAAAAATAAAATAATAATCTAAACTATAATGTAATAACCAGAATGTGGTATAATTTGGAATGTTTTTTTTGGTTGATTTGGCTATCCACATTTATGACCGTCGGATCTTTTTAATCAAGTGATCAATACCGTTAGATTCAAATACTAAAAGTATATACACTACATAAACTTTCAGGTTCGAACCCCATCAACATAAAATATTTATATTATTATCTATACATTATTAAATCTCCCAGGTTCGAACCCCACCAACAACAAATATTTGTTATATAGTACCCAAGATTCAGATTCTAATGATCCAAAAAACAATATTATCGGTGGCAAAAAAAACATTATTATAAATTTTATTAATATAAAAATATAACGAAGACATCGCACGGGTTGTAAAGCTAGTACATGTAATAATTTGACAAGATTGACAACTAATTTGGTCGTCCTTACTAAATATCCCTTTATAAAGCTTATCAGTTGGGGTGATCCGGTGGGGGCGGTACAGTTTTTTTCTCAAACAGTAAACCAAATGGTAGATGTTTGATCAAATTTTCAAATCGCACCCGCCTGACCTTAAAAACCGCATAAAGCACACCACAAAATACGTTGCGGTGTGGTGCATTTTGTGCGATTTATTTATTCAAAAAAAATAATATTTAAATACAAATATAATAAAATTTAGCTAAAAATAATATATTTTTGATTATTCTGTAATAAGTAATATGTAAACTAGCATTTATAACACAAAACTATAGCAAATAAAAAATGAATTTATAATATATAAATATATATACACACATTATATCTATATATATTATATAAATAAATTTATATATATGAAATTGCGGTGCGGTTGGAACCAGAATGTTAAAATATAAAACCCCAAATCGCACTGCACCGGGTGATTTGTCAAAAATTCAAACCGCTACCGAACCACAAAAAATTAAAAACCACATTTTACGGTATGGTGTGGGGCGGTGCTTGCAGTTTGTGCAGTTTGATGATCAACCATGCTTACTAGTGCCTCCATTACATAACGTGTGTAGTACCTATTGAATAAGCCTTCCTTTCTTCCTTGACCGGTGATATATGAGAAGGGTGTTCTAAAAGTCGGTACTTGGTTCGACTCAGCAAATGTATGGAGTAATGAGTCGGAAAATAGTACCCGGTTAAAAATCCGGAAAAAATAAATTTTAATTTTAATTTTAAAATTTATTTAACTTAAAGTATTTTTTAAATAAATGATATATAAGATAATGAATTATGTTTTTGAGTATCTTGAAAGAGTACTCGATATAAAACTCAAAAATTTTAAACGCTCGATAAATTTTAATTTAGTATGAATTTAACTTGTTATAACTTATAAAAGATATGCAATTTAATTAATTAATATTATTATTTTTTCCAGTGTTTTATAATCATTTTAACGCTAAAAATACTTTAAAAATGTATTTCTTTGTTAGAAATTAGTATCTACTTACGAGTTTTTTTCTTAAGAATATTAGTCATTTTTTCAAAAAAAAATTTCTAAGACCGAATATTTTCTAAATAATCCGAATTTAACCTAAGTTAAGTAAAAATCTCGAGTTATGATCGGGTATATTAAAATCTGATAGAAAATAGATCCGAATACTCCGTCCCGATTTAAAATAATGTCTCAGAGATATTTTAATTATCCAAATGCATATATACCACGTCGACCATGTGCCGCGGTTTCTTTATCTTATTGCAGTGGGTCCCTGACAAATACGAGCACATTGCTCAGTTGTGGCAGCCTGTGGGCGGCTTTCTCTCTTGTCGGCTCTCAGCTGCCTAATAATTCATCTTACATTTGGCTACTTGGCTTCCGCTTATGCTCTCACTCTTATTTGTAACAAGGGAAGGGCCTGAGCTAAAGACAGGAACCGAGCCCAAATTGGTAAAAGTTGATAAAAATTAGTTATGCTATTATTGATTTATTTTGTTAAATAAAATATATAAGTGATGATTGAATATTCGTGAGAGTTATAAATATATATTTATTTTGTGAATAAAGTCTAACTAAGTTACAAATGACCCACTATATCATAGATTGTCTACTATAATATTCAATCGAAAGTTCCCTCTTATTTAAACGATTTATGTATTTAATATTTAAGAGTAATTTTAAATTTAAAATATTATTAATTGTTAGTTATAGGCCCATCAAGGCCCAATCAGATGAAGGTCTAGAAGGACGAAGGGCCAAAGCCCACAGACTTTCAACTTTACCGTTGGGAGACACAGAATAAAAACGCCTCCACCGTTTCAGCCTCCAACATTTATCCGTATATTCAGTTTAACAGACGAGTATTAATTGCACAGATTTAACGAGTATAAATAGACAACGAAAGTAAGAAACCAAAGACATATAATTATATACATTCTGAAACTCTCTCTACTTTCTTGTATTCTCAATGACGGATTACTGATTCTCACACCGAAGGTGAATTGGGGGACAATCCCTCACATTCGCTTTCCTTTCAGGTCCAAACCAAAAATTGTTCTTGAACGACCGACGAGCATTCTTGCATCTAAAGAAATCTGGACATAACAGGAATATTATTAACTATCAGGATATATTTATATTATTCGAGTCGAACTTGAGTCACACATGTTAAAACTCGGCTTGAATTTATTTAATTTATTACACATATTTTTAAGTTCGAACTCAAGTTTGAGTTCTTAACAAAAACAAACCGAGCCGTTAACGAGTCTGGCCCCACATTACTCATGAACATCTTTGAGTCGTTTAGAGCTCTAGTGGGCCATAGTGGACAAGTCTGTCTATCTCATAGCGCCGAGGAAACGATGGTTAGTTGATTGTAGCCGAGCCAACGCACTCAGCTCCTCCATTACAGCCTAAACCCAATCCCTTTATTACACAACTCTACACACACCCACACACCGTTATCTCTCTCTGCTTATTATTCAAACACAAACATCTCTCTCTCTCTCTCTCTCTCGCGCACCCACATGGAGACGACTACGACCCCTCCCTCCGACGCCCGGCCGGCGGCCCATCTTTCTTAAATCATCACCTCTCTCTCATTTCTCAAATCACCCCGCCATATCTAACCTAAACACACACACACACAGATCCTTAGAAAAATAAAAAGGGAGAGAGAGTGTATGCAATGGAAAAAGAGAAAGGAGGGGCGTTAATGAAGAAACTAATAGAGATGGTTAATGAAATATCAGCCATAACGGAGTTCAGAAGCACAGTTAGAAAACAATACTGTAATTTAGCAAGGAGATTAAAATTATTAACTCCAATGTTTGAGGAGATTCGTGATAGTAAAGAGATTGTTCCTCATGATTCATTTCAAGCCCTTGTCTCTCTCAGATCTGCTATGGAATTAGCTCTTGAATTGCTCCTTTTTGGTAGCCATGGCAGCAAGATTTATATGGTACTTTTTATATCATACTTATATTCATATTTACTATCCCTTTTTATTATATTATATAAATTTATGCTGTGATTTTCATGTTTAGATGCAGCTTTTAGTATGTTATTTCTTAAATTAAAATTGTACTTGAGAACTTTTTGTTGATGTCCATTATATATGATCCAATGGTTTATGTATCTTGATTAAAATTTATATTAAGAACTGATTGTCACTGTCCATTTCATATAATCCAATGGTTTATGACTTTATGTTGTTTGCACTAATATGAAATTTACGGCCGGCGATTATCATTTAGAGTGTATCTTGATAAGTAATTGTGATTGAAAAGTTGTTGATATCAAATTACTTCGAGATTACGAGATTTGCCAAATTATTTAGATTTAGTTAGAATCACTTTTCTTCATAACTAGATTGGCATATATAAGAGTTGCGTATGTGTAATAAACTGTTTTTACCGATGTTTATCATCAATCTTTTGTGGTTTATTTTTTTCATGTACTGGCCATGTTCACTAAAACAAGAAGTTAAAAATTTGCAAGATGAATTGTTGCAATTCCTATGTAAATTTAATTTTAGAGGAAAGGGTAGCATTATTGAACACACCTGTACAGGTATTAATAACTCTAATTCTGTGATCCTTGTCTACACCCATTCATCTTGTTTTTCAACCTTGCTTCACTGATTAGAAAATCGTGGCATGTGACCTTGTTTGAACTTACATTAAAACCAGTTGTTGGTCTAACTACAAACCACATACTTGTCGACTGACTTTGCAAATATTCACTCTTGAATCGAAAAATGACCAGTTTGACTAGCTAAAGAACAAGCGCAACTTTTTTCTTTAGTAAATTGTCATGCTTTGCGAAGTATTACATTTTGTAGACATCACGGAAAATTTGATATACAGATATTTCTACCAATGTAATGTTCGCTTGTTGAAGCACGCAAGTAGTTCTGGAATTAACTCTTTTTAATATCTGAATCTTCTTTCTGCGAAGACTGAGATTTATCGTGAATCTGCGTTGAAATTCCACAAGGCTAGTGCTGATAAATTAGTTAAAAGTAAATATCGGAATATCGATAATAACATGTTCAAACATATAATAACCTAGCAATTAACTTCTATTAAGGTAAGGCAAACTAGTACACTTACAAGTTGCAAACTTTCCCTAGTTTCAGACTTAACTCAAGCATGCTTGCAGTGGTTAACAAATCTCGATTGTACTTTAGCGCATTTTATTCAACCCTTCTAGTCAAGCTTTATATATCCCTATTGTAGCCATTTAATTTCTCTACATATTATAGATACAAAGGGAAAAGATAAGACAATGGTTTTGATTTCGATTGCAGGTTCTGGAAAGGGAACAAATTATGAGCAAATTACAGGAAGTGACATCTCAATTGGAATATGCTTTAAGTGGCATCTCATTTGAAAAACTTGACATATCAGATGAAATTCAGGAACAGGTGAGGGTGTATTTATGTGAAGGGTATTGTCTTTTTAATCGTTCGTAAACAAGACAAATAGTGCTTGCTACCATTTCTTTCTGGGTAATAAGTCAAAAGAGTGTAATCTTTACTTGACAATTTAGTTGATTGATGTCGCAACTAGAGTATATGTCTATTAGTCGGTGCCATTATAGTACAGTGTTCCCAGTAGGAATAATTACTTGGCTCTTACTTTTCCTTTAAAATTATACCTGCGTTCACATGGATCTCCTTATATTCAGGTGGAGCTTGTCATTGCTCAGTTTAGAAGGGCCAAAGGAAGAATTGATGCACCCGATGTTGAGTTATATGATGACCTATCATACCTTTACAATGAGAGTAATGATGCTGTTGTAGATCCAACTATTTTAAAGAGATTAGTGGATAAATTACAGCTATCTGGAATAGCTGACCTCACTCAAGAATCATTAGCTTTGCATGAGATGGTTACCACCAGTGATGGAGATCCAGGTGAGAGCATAGAGAAGATGTCTATGCTGCTGAAAAAAATTAAAGAATTTGTACAGACAGAGAATCCCAAAATAGATTCTTCTCCAACAGAAAGTTCTAATTTTTCAAGTAGTAGTGGACAAGCCACATCCAATGGTACCGAAAAAGGCCTAGTTATACCAGAAGATTTTCGTTGTCCAATATCCCTGGAGTTGATGAAAGATCCTGTTATTGTCTCAACTGGGCAGGTATTTCACTCGCATCTTTTTTTTCTGTGTAGGGTGGTGCATGGTAATATGGTATTGTATTAAGTATTAACTGGTGTGGTCAATAATGACTAGTTACTACTGCAGCGCTTACAGTCGGTAAATTTGTAGATTTTGCCTTCTCTAAAATCACAATTCAAGAGTGTAGCACCTGCTACAACGATTCAGTAATCTACATAAAGGCTTTTTATTTAATAGGTTCCTAGGACAAGATTTCATTAGCGTCAAAAAATTGAGCATTCAGCTGTCTGCTTTGATGCATTCTCTTCTGGTAGAGTTTAATCAAGTAATTCCTGTCCTTGATAACTAGAAACCGTGCAATTTCTTTTGAAAAAAATGAATTTTTGCGATCTAATGTCCTGTCAGGAGCTTCTCGTTTACCTGCTGGTGCTTTTGTTTTGGATAAAGATGCACCCTGTGAAACTATTATTTTATGCATGGAGTATCATGCTGTAAGCCAGTGCCAAATTATTCTTGTGTGATACATATTTAACGAGGAGTAATAACCTTTAATGCAGACTTATGAACGTTCATGCATAGAGAAGTGGCTCGAGGCAGGGCATGGCACATGTCCCAAAACTCAACAGACTCTTAGTAACTCCTCTCTCACACCCAACTATGTCTTGCGCAGCCTCATAGCTCAGTGGTGTGAGGCAAATGGGATTGAAACACCAAAACGACCTGGTAGTGCTCGCCTAACTAAGACAACATCAGCATGCTCAGCTGCTGATCGTTCCAAGATTGAAAAATTGCTCCTTATGCTTAAAACTGGAAATCCTGAAGATCAACGTTCTGCTGCTAGTGAAATCCGCCTTCTTGCCAAACGAAACACAGATAATCGTGTGGCGATTGCTGAAGCTGGTGCCATCCCGTTACTTGTTGGTCTCTTATCAATACCTGATTCTCGCACCCAAGAGCATGCTGTTACTGCGCTTCTTAACCTTTCTATATGCGAGGAAAATAAAGGAAGTATTGTATCTTGTGGTGCAGTACCTGGTATAGTCAATGTGCTTAAGAAGGGAAGTATGGAAGCAAGGGAAAATGCAGCAGCTACTCTGTTTAGCCTTTCAGTGGTGGATGTATATAAGGTTACAATTGGTGCTTCAGGAGCTATCCCACCACTTGTGACACTACTAACTGACGGTACTCAAAGGGGAAAGAAGGATGCTGCTACAGCACTTTTCAATTTGTGCATATACCAAGGTAACAAGGGGAAAGCAGTGAGGGCTAGAGTAGTACCTACATTGGTGGCAATGCTCACAGATCCCCAAGGTCGGATGGTAGACGAAGCACTAGCCATTTTAGCTATACTGTCCAGTCACTCCGAAGGGAAGGTAGCCATTGGAGCTGCGGATGCAGTGCCAGTCTTGGTAGAGGTTATTGGGAATGGTTCTCCTAGGAACAAAGAAAATGCAGCTGCTGTTTTAGTGCATCTCTGTTCTGGTGACCAAAAACATCTGGTAAAGGCCCAAGAACTTGGGCTGATGGACTTGCTGGTTGATTTATCACAAAGAGGCACTGATAGGGGCAAGCGGAAGGCGGTGCAGTTGCTTGAACGTCTTAATATTAATAGATTCTCTGATCAAGAAACGCAGGTGGAAACACATGTTGAGGTCCCAACACAGGCTCCAGCACAAGCCCAATCGTAGAGCCAGCAGTTGCAATTACCTCTGAGTATTTTGTAGGTAATTGATAACAATTTCTTCATCTGGTTGGTCATGCTTCTTTGTTTGTTTTAAAGGGGTACATGGCCATTTCTGGAGAGGGTGGTGGAAGATCATCATCTGCTTTTATTCAAGTTATTGATTTTTGTTGTTGGGGGTTGTACACCGAAGTTGAAAACACAAACAACATTGCTGTCAAAGTGAGAAAGATACAGAAACCAAAAATAGAGTGGTAAAGCATAATCTGACTCGGAGTGTATATCAGTTTCGTGTAACATACAAGTAAACAACTGCATTCATCCTCGTTTTTTCATAAAGGAGATGCTTTCGGTTATAAAATGTAGTTCCTGCATATTGTATACGGGCGCTCAAGAGGATTCTTTGATTGCCTAACGTCAAGGCTTCTTCCCTTCCCCACATGACCAATGATATTGGTTCGAAATTTCACACGCTTATTAATATTTATTAAACATATGATGAATATAAATACTTGTAACTTGCAACAAGAACATTGGTTCTTTATCCATTCAATGACAATCTAACTTATGTATCAGATTTATATAGTGTGCCAACTGGCATTGACGTGCAGGGACTAGGGAGTATGTTAATTTTTTTTCATGATTCATGAATCTATCTTATGTATACAGATGTTTATTGTTTATACTTCGATATTTTTTTTAAAAAAAATGGAAAGCATAATATATGTACAGGATATGTATCTTAGGAATTTGGGAGGAGCATACCCTTGTTCTCCGAACTCATGATCGCCATTGTGACATAGAGTAATACCTAAGGTTTTCTGTACTAATTACCAGACAGGCAGACGACACTATACTTAAAAGCGTGAGCTTAATTTCAAAGATAAATTAAGTATGAGCCTCCCCTGCAGTATTAGCTAGCGATAGCTTAAATATCATTGCTTATCCAAGCAACTTGTCATTATGACCTGGATACAATAATCAAGTGCATGTGGCTGCCTAACTAACAACTACTCCTTGATTCCCCCCCTTAAAAAATGCTAGTCCGATCACCGTTAATATATATTTTTGGATTATGGTAATGCAAGCTTGAGTGACATGCACGACTGTCGTCTAATGTAAAATCTTGATTATTTCAATTATATAATTGAAATTAATATTCCGAAAGATGATAAATTAACACCTCTACGCATCAATGTAAACATCATTTAGAAGAGTTAGGCAAAAGGCAAACAAATCTTTCTCTATATAATATACCAACATGAACTCAATATATATGTATAATTATTTAATAAATTCAAACTGATAATCATAAATTTATATGAGAAAAATATCTACAATAGAAAATAATTGTTAAAATTATATTGTTAGAAAGTAAATATAATTTAATTTTTAGAGAATAAAATTTTATATTTTAGTCATTTTGTCAAATTAACAGTAAAAATTAAAAGAAGTAAAAAATTATGAGAGTAGAAGTACTATTTACCAACAAGTATATCTTTTTTAATTTTTATTCGGGCTAATATATTTAAACTTATTTTGAACTATGCATCAAAATGTCACTCAATTTTTAAAAAAATACACAAAAATTTTCCGTTAATGATGACATTATCTCAATAAAATTTGGTACTTTTAACATTCACATGAGTTAGTACACCACAATCCTTTATAACTTCAAGTAACTTCAAGTTAATAAATAATGTAGATTAAAGGTGGTAGATTGATTTGAGGTGTTGTCAACAGTCTGGTTATTAAAATATACTCAAGACTTTCCAAGTTATCGCACGATCGTGTAAAAGTATGAGCGTAATACTCAATCAACTTTTTCTCAATATTCTAGTTCGTCAAAAAAATATACATAATAATCAAATTTTAAAATATATTTATATGTATATGTTATATTTTTAAAAATGGAAAATTATGAAATAGTTGAGTTTTAAATTCTAATTTATTTCATTCAAAATTAGAAGAAGAAAAATATATTTTTATTATTATAAAAAATGCTAACGTTCCACTTAATTTGGAAAATATATTGATATTTAACGATTTTAGACATTATCCTTATAAAAAAGAGTAAATTGTAATTGTTTCATATAATTAACATTATATTTCTTTTCAAAACTTTGTGAATGGAATATTTGTTATAAAATGGAAAGTTTGAGGTGTGTTTTAGACATGTTCTTGATGTAATTTTCTAAAAATAATCGTTGGAGGTTGTTCCTTCTAATTAGAATTTAAACTTTCATGTTTGGATCTAAGTCATTTTCTTAGTGTAATCCTTAAGGAAATTTAAGGTGAAGTTAGTAGTTTAGTCCCACATTATTTAAGTAAAGAGGGGTATAGTACTTTATATAGTACCATGTGCAAAAGTAGTATACCAATTACCAAGGCATGTGGGTGTGCATGGTGTAATCGGGTCGAAGGACGATTTGGGCGAATGTATCGGCGTCTCGTGTACGCGAGGCGACCTGGGCGAGGAATTTTACTGCTTGTTTAATTAATATATTTACAGACTTATTATATTATTTTAATCTGAATAACATGAAAATCAGTATTTGCTGATCATGAATTTCTAACTCTGATTTGCTTGAATAAATATTGATCAGGATTTGATTAAGCTGACAGATCCTGACGCCTGACTGGATCAGATTTGCTGAGGCTGATAAATCCTGACGCGCCTGGATCAGGATTTGATGAGTGTAAATACAAATGGGTTGTTTACGTTTCTGATTTTGATAATATTCAATTAAATGTTGTTTAAGTCAGAATATTTATTTTAATTAATGTAATATCTTCACTTACGTTTTGGTTTTGTATTATATACAGAACTAAACGTTTGGGAAAAGATATACGGCAATCACATACTTGTGAAAGCCTAGCTGCTATCTTTCTCTCCTCCATAACATACAAATTATCATAGATTTTCTGGGCGAACTGATGTTAGGTCGCTGTTGAGCTTTACGTAACTGTGGACGAATTTCTCTACGCTGTTATATCATGGAAGTCGAATTGCTCTACGCTGTTGTATCCTGGAAGTGATATTGCTGCAACCCAACACAACGTAAGTGGGGAAATAATCTCTTTAAGAATAGTCTAGACTTCTCGAAGGCCAGACACCTCAGCTGTTCATAATTCTTTCAGATTTGATAAAGCTTATGTTATAGCTAAGTATTCTACCCACTCTTTGTCAATTCAGTTAGTGATTTATCTTGTTATTTATCTTTGTGTTTTGTTTCTTTATTTGGTTTAATTTGCCCGTTCTTGTTAATTTGTGATATATATAACTGCCTACTTGTTGCTCGTGGTGTTAGTTAATTTTACGCAACAATATTGAAGAGATTAACTGTGTTATATTGTTATTAGCAAGTTGGTTAACGAAACTGCTAATGTTCTGAAAACTGTTGAGACTGGTTCTGGTTCTGGTGGTACTGCTACCATTGATTGGACCACGTATCGTTTTCCCCAACCAATTGATTTATCGGGTATGCCTGATAAATTCAGTGGTGGAGCTTTTTTTTCTCGTTGGCAGCAAAAGATTAAACTTTGGTTAACGGTTAAGGGCTGTTAGGACGAAAATACGCGCTAATATTCACGCAAATATACACGATCGCAAATAATATAGAATTATTTCTAGTTAGTTCCCACAGAGACTGGTTAGGTTAATTTCAATCAATGCACTTATGCAACAATGGTATGGTTATTATTCAATGCTAAGACGATTAACAAATTGAGATTTTTTATACTACGATTAACTAAGAGATTAAAAAGGATTGTTTTACTATATGACACAAACATGGAATTCTAACTTCATTACTACTTCATTCAATAGCCTTTTTGTTCTTAACCTTAACATGCTATGGTGATGACACTAATCAGATAACACGAAACTAGTAAACGTCAACTTTCGTTGTACGAATACCCTACTACGGGACATCCACAAAATAGATAGAAGCTTAATATACACCAATTATATTGAGACCCTATATGTCTATAGAATTTAACAACATAACGGTTTAACGCACAAATTATCTATCATGATTACATAGGGCAAGTAAGATGGTTAAAATTACCTACGAATCATGCATAACAAATACATGAACCTATGCTAGCATGGCAAGTTCTAGACTCCTAAATTCACTTTCGCTTCATTAGAGATTAACAAGCTATCTTATAAGTTCGCGATGCTCATAAGACGAATAAGCACAACCAATACTAGGATATCATACAATCACCACACACTAAGGCATCGAAACAATTTAACTAAAGAAATCCATAAGTAAATCCGCTAGAACCCCACGATAACGATTAGCCTATAATCGGACTCATCATCAACGTGGGTTCCAATGAAAGCATGGTATAATAAACGTAGTCTTTATACTGAATAAATAATAAACAAGTATGTTAAACGAGAGTATATGTTCAACAAATAAAAAAACTAGCATCCAAGATTACAACTTAAAACAAAAAATCACAAGATTAAACTAGATCCTCTTCGCGTTGGTTGAATTGTGCTATACAGTCTTCTTACGCCTTTTTCTCCGAACTCGTGATCGCCATTGTAACATAAAGTAATACCTAAGGTTTTCTGTACTAATTACCAGACATGCAGACGACACTATACTTGAACAAATTTTCTGCTGGGCACACAATAAGAAGAAATTTGTCAAAATTTAATTAATTTTTCAATCATAAATATTGATGAACCCCTACATTTACATCAATTCTACCAATAAAAATACTCCAAATTCATAGAATTTAGTACTTAATATGAACATACACTAGACAAATCCATACTTAAAAGCGTGACCTTAATTTCAAAGGTAAATTAAGTATGAGCCTCCACTGCATTTTTGGCTAGCGTCTAGCGATAGCTTAAATATTATTGCTTATCCAAGCAACTTGTCATTATGACCTGGATACAATCAAGTGCATCGATCTGTGCATGTGGCTGCCTCACTAACAACTAATCCTTGATTTTTTTCCTTGATTTTTTTTTCTTCAAAAATGCGGGTCCGATCACCGTTAGTATATATTTTTGAATTATTGTAATGCAAGCTTGAGTGACATGCATGACTGTCGTCTAATGTAAAATCTTGAGTATTTCAATTATATAATTGAAGTTAATATTCTGAAAGATGATAAATTATGCATTTACAGTGAAATGGAATTAACACCTCTACGCATTAATGTGAAAATCATTTTGAAGAGCTATGCAAAAGGCAAACAAATCTTTCTCTATATAATACAACATGTACTAAATATTTATAATTATTTAGTAAATTCAAAGTGATCATTGTAAATTTATATGAGAAAAGATATATACAATAGAAAATAATTATCAAAATCATATTGTTACAATGTAAATGTAATTTAATTTGTAGAGTATAAAATTTATATTTTAATTATTTTATCAAATTAACCGTAAAAAGTAAAAGAATTCAACAATTATGAGAGTATAAGTACTATATACTGACAAGTATACATTTTTTAATTTTTATTTGGGCTAATATATTTAAACTTATTTTGAACTATCCATCAGAAAATCACTCAATTTTTAAAAATATATACAAAAAATTCCCGTTTTTCACAAATGGTGTCAAAGCCTTCTCGAGATAAAATGCTTATTTTTAAAAAATATAGATTAAAGTGGTAGATTGATTTGGGTATTGACATACTCAAGACTTGGTGTAAGTTATTGCATGATCGTGTAAAAGTATGGGCGTAATTCTCAACCAACTTTTTCTCGATAATCTATTTCGTCACAAAAAATATACATAATAATCGATTTTTAAAATATATTTATATGTGTATGTGATATTTTTATAAATGGCAAATTATAAAATAGTTGAGTTTTAAATTTTAGTTTATTTCATTCAAAATTAGAAGAAGAAAAATAGATTTTTATCATTATAAAAATGCTAACGTTCCATTTAATTTGGAAAATATATTGACACTTAACGATTTTAGACATTGTCCTTATAAAAAATGTAAATTATAATTGTTTCATATAATTAACATTATAATTCTGTTCAAAATTTTGTGAATGAAATATTGAACCCCACATAATTTTTAATTTGATAAAAAATTATTTCATTTTGTAAAAACTAAAATCATACTATTTATCATACAAAATATCGAATTATATTTATAATGGAGATCTAAAAAGATAAGGTAACTAAATATGTTTAAAATTACCTAAAATATTTAGAATTATAATATATGAATAAAACTTGTGAATCCACTTAATAATATGACTTCATTTGTTATTTTTTATGTTATTTAAATAATAATGATTAAATAATTCACATAAATTATTATATGAATTCTTTCATAGAGATCTAAAAGGATTATAATCTTAAACTAAATAAAACAAATATTTATAACACTTTAAACAAATTTAGAAAATTTTGTTTAAAAAAGAATATGTTTTTAATTTTTTTATTATATGAAAAAAAGTTGGAAGCATACACAAACAAGAATAAGCAACTATTACACTAATGCTATATTATTTCTTATATTATAACACAATGTATATACATCATGCATAAACGATAAATATACATATATTTGTTAAGTCGTCGTGTACTTAACACATAATAGTGACATTTTAATAAGAGAATACCGAAGTTGGAGTGAAATATTATCGATGTATACGCAACAAGTTTCAATCACTTTACACCCATATATATCGGAACTACACAAATTACGATTAATACCAACAATCTTTTACTCAAGATCATTGTTGACCTAAAAATTTGTCATCGGCGGAATCATCAAGCCTAGAAAAAGAAAATTGCAAACATTGCATGATATGCCATCACTCAACATGTTACACAATGATCGGGAATAAACTGATTTCACTAACATATTTTGTATACTTTATATAAATTATTAGAGACTATATACTTAATTTTTGAACAACATTACAAGAAAAGTCAAAAGACAATGACTTAGAACTGATATTTAAAATTTTCAAAACCAATATAATCGTGAGAAAAACTGGAATAAAACTTGATGTTCAACAGCTAAATAAACACCGAAAAAAGTAATGTCTAAGAAAAAATAAAAATCGGTTTTTATGTCAAGATGATGTTCATAAGTTCATTAGACATCGGATATGATGATGTCTAAGATGACCATAGACATCAATTTATTTGCTAGAAAATTGATGTCCAAGAGCTAAATAGACATCAGTCATAGTAAATTACTTGATGTCATACATCATGTTATACATTATTGCAAAGAAACAAACTACGCGTTTATGAAAAATCATTTAGTGTGTTTTATGTTTTATAGAATATAATGCAAGTAATTTGCTTATTAAAATTAATTATATCGAACATATTTTACAAAAAAATGTAGCACAAACATCCTAAAAGTTATAACCGATGTTTATTTAAGTACAAATAACGGTTTCTGGCCTATAAATTTGTTATCATCGAAATCATCAAAGCCTGGAAAAAATAAACTGTGAACATTAGATGATATACCAACACTCAACATGCTATACAATACAATAATTGAGAATAAGCTGTTTTCAATGACATATTTTGTATAATTTATTTAAATTATTAGGTACCATACACTTTATTTTTTGACAACATTATAAGAAAAAATTCAATAGACAACGTCTGGAAACTGAAGTCTAAAATATTTAAAACTAATGCCTTCGTGGGTGTAGTAAAAAGTCTCTATTTTTCATCTCTATTTTGGACCGATGTGAAAGATAATATAATACATAGTTTCTAGATAAATAATCGATGTATAATACATTGTTTGTAGATGGATAACTGATGTATTACACATACTAGATATTATTTAGTAACCGATGTAAAAAATAAGAAATAATGTCAATTATCCTATACAACAACGCTTCTATAAATAGAAAAAATGTGTTATAGATACCAATACATCATTTATTTTCAAATGTAAAAACCTCAAATTACCAATAAAAAGATAATATAATATTATAAAAATATATGTGGGTGTATTTGTATTTTGAGAGAGTCGAGAGAAAGAAATAAGATGATAAAAGAGATTTGAGAGATAGAGACGAGGGAGAATTGGGAAAATATCGGGGGACGAATAAAATAAATTTTAAGTGGGGGTTTTATCATAAAGAGGGGAAACTGTCCGTATCTTTTTTTAAGTTTCTTTAAAAAATAATTTAAACATCGGTTTTGTTTACAACTCATGTATAAAACACCCTTTAATTTCATTTTCAAATTTATCGATGTTAAAAATATTCTTTAACCTTTGTTATTTTCTACAACCATGTTTATAGGATGATGTTTATTGACTATTTTTTTGTCGTGCAAAACTTGCACAAACTGAAAATTCAAAAATTATCGCTATGTATTCTGAAACATGGTTAATAGATAATAACTCGTGTCTCGCACAAGTTATTATGCTAGTTTGTATATACAGGTAAAACTTGATAAATTAAAACCTTGGGGACCATAGTAAATTATTAATTAATCAAAATATTAATTAATCGATAAGTTATTAATTTATTAATTTATCGAATATATCATTTTTAAAGCTGAAGTCTTTTGACTAAATAACTAAATTATTGTGATGTAATGGATGCGAAAAGGTCATTATTATCTAGCGAAAATGAAGTATTTACAAAATTTTTAGATGATGAACAAATAATCAAACATGTTATGGAAGATGACAAGGAAGATGGCAATATTGTGCTGGAACATGTCTCGTGAAAAAATATTATTTAAGCAACAATGACATATTCTCTTGGAATATGAAAATATTACAGCATAGCTACAATATGAAGTATATTAACGAATCAATTTTAAAAGTAAACAAGTTATATTAGAATCTTATTTTAAAAATATATTTTAAAATAAATATGTAATTTTGATGTAAGATGGATTTTTGATTTATATGTTACAAAAGACTTTTATGTGTAAAAAAAGTTATTATTTTATAAATTTTGCGTATTATTTATTTATATTAAAGTGAACAAGTCGTAATTATAAAAATATTAAATAATTGATATTATTAATTTTTGTAGTTTATCATTTTAACTGTATCACTACGTCGATAGTTCATTGTTTAATAGCTACATTATATCATATATATATAATTGAAGTAAGAGAGTTTTGACGGTAACTTAATATGGTTTGGTCGTCACACAAGGTGAGTTCCACCTGCTAGCTAAAGTATAGGTATAATATAAAGTATATTTATTTCATTAACTATATTATTCTATTATTTTATTGTAATGTGTAATTTATATATAATTGAAGTAAGAGAGTTTTGATGGTAACTTAATATGGTTTGGTCATCACAAAAGGTGAGTTCCACCTGCTAGCTAAAGTATAGGTATAATATAAAGTATATTTATTTCATTAACTATGTTATTCTATTATTTTATTGTAATGTGTAATTATCTTTATAAATAAACACAATAGGTAATTAAGTAAGAAATGAACTATGATTACATATTCTTAAATGATAAAAAATAATAATTAAAGTATTATATATATTATACAAGCAAAAATTATTTTGTTAGAAGAAATTGATGATATCAGCTTATAAACTATCAGAGTTTATTATCAGCATTTGATATTAGAGTTTAACAGAAAGTGACATCATCAACATAAGTCATCACCATTTGTTGATCAGTAAATAAATATCAATATTTATTCATGACAGCTAAAGATCAGGAGATATCAAAGAAGGAAAGGTTTTGCAGAATTCAAGTCGGTGAAGGACTTTACTTCTAGTAGCAATCAAATTAAGGATATGTATTATGATTCCTTATGGTAATTGTTAGGTCCCGAATTATCGTAGAAGGGGGAGTTGAATACGATAATCACTAAATTAAAAAATTCTTTCGAATCTTTTGCGGATATAAAATTTAGTGCTCGGTTAGTGGTTCCGTGTTCTTGAGCTGAATAGTGTTTGGAATAATAAAACGAGGAACACAAGATATTCGGGAAAATATATATATTCATATATAAATCCGCGAGGGGTGTTGCTATACTCCTGTAAATAAATTAACCGGTTACAATCTAAGAACAACAAAGTTTCAAACTACTACAAAGATCAACAAATTAAATCCTAT
This sequence comes from Apium graveolens, assembly GCF_009905375.1. Classification (NCBI taxonomy): domain Eukaryota; kingdom Viridiplantae; phylum Streptophyta; class Magnoliopsida; order Apiales; family Apiaceae; genus Apium; species Apium graveolens. Next base: position 37,955,757 of record NC_133648.1, read on the forward strand.
ACAATGATCTATCTTTTGTTTGTCTAAGGATTTAATTATCGGGTAACGTTTATAATGCCCATATGAATATACAAGAGTTAAATCGGGCATTATAACGTTACTCCGGTGATAAGAATAACGGATATAGATCTGAGTGTGTATCTCCTTTGTTTTTCTTTTCTTCTATTTTCACCATCTCTTTAGGAGAGAAGATGAACATAACAATCTTGATTGTTGAATGCTTTTGCTGCTTGTGTAGACTTCATATTCAATCAAAATGTGTGGCTGAAATTGAACCACACAAATTAATTGAATGTATCAACAAAGATATGGCTGAGGAGCGAGGACTTGCTAACCTGCGACTAAGGATTTTTAAACCAGCAAATATGCTAACATGCGACGTTGTAGTTAGCAACCTGCGACTAGTTAGATTTTGGTTTCTTTATTTGTTAACCTCACAACCTGCGACTAACAAATTGTAAAACTAAAACAAAAACCAACCTCCTGATCTTCTAACCTGCGACCATTTGGTTGCCAGGTTTTTTTGTTTATTTCAATTTTTTTTTCTTTTTTCTTTTTCTTTTTCTTTTATTTTCATTTGTTTTTCTTTATGTTTTTTTTATTTAGTTTAAATTGCAACTAAATTAATTTATAAAATAAACTTAAATATAACTTATATAAATAAACTAATTTAGATTTATAAAATAAACTTATTTAAAATTTATAGAATAAATTATTTTAAGTTTATTAAATAAATTATATTAAGTCCATTAAATAAATTTATTTAATTTAACAATTAAACTTTGAGCTTTGCCAATCCCTAGAGCAATTTAACTATATACCCCACGCACCTCTTCTCGTACTTTAACAAATGAACGTTCAATCCAAGTACGTTCCTCAACTTAATAATTCCTCTAAAAATAATACCCAGATTCCTTTCACGAGCTGTTGACGCCTAATGCAACTGGTCTGGTTCACAGACGACTAACCCCGATTCAAGTCTTCGTATTATAGCCTTGTTTACATTGTTAAGCTTGCAACAACTTTATCGCTTCAAACACTGACTGTCAATAAATAAATGTACTTTCACTGGAATCCTTTCTGGTACTTTAGACAACGTCTACATTGCTACTACAATCTTGAATACTCCATTCATTATTCTTCACTGACGCTTGAACATATAAATGAAACCATGTTAGTGTGTATAACTTCAATACTGCAGCTGTCTTCTTTAACCTCTGTCTATACCATGACTTCAATTCTTCAGATTCATATGCTTCGAACACTGTCTATCTTCAATCAATGCTAATACACTAAAATCTTCTAGTAGCACTTATAAACTGAATCCTCGTCATTTCTGAAACCCTGAAAGTCTTTAACCTTTATTCTTCACTGTGGCATGATCATATTAATGAACTTCTTTCAGTGACCTATAAACAGACTTCAAGCCTTCTTCTAATCTTCTGATTCTTTATATTTGCCTTGTCTTCATTTCTTCTGATTTTTTGTGTAGATGTAGTATTATTAACCTGTCCTATTCTAATGTTGTTCTCGTGTTAAGTTATAACGTAACCGTACATACAGCTACGCAGTCTCACCAACAATCTCCCCCTATTTGATTGTTAAACCTAACAAACAAATTAAATAGAGAGGATAACTCAACTAATAACTTGAAAAAGTAAAGTACCAGGACTTGTAAATAATGCTACTGGTTTTCTGGATCAAATTCTGCATTTCCAGATTTCTTGAGTAATTAAAATGAAAGATGCTTGTTCTTTTAGCACTGAACTGATATTCCATTAGTTTCATCTTCATTTCCTTGGTTAATCAAATCTCTGCCAGATAACACTTCTCAGTCTTTGAAGTAATCATCAGTAGCTACTTCTCAGTCTTAAAGTAATCTCTGCCAGATAACCACATTTCCTGTTGAGAAACACATATCTCTCTTGCTTCTCCCCTTATGAGAATCAACTGCTTAAAGGAGACCACCTTCGTCTACCACCTCTCCCGTACAATAGGATCCGCAGATAAGAACCAATGGTACTCCCCTTTTGTAAAACAACTTCTTCCCTTACGAAGAATAGTGATGAACCAAACCACTTCTTCTGATCACTAGGAAATCACCTTCGTGTTTACCACTTCTCCCGTACAATACGATCCGTAGTTACAAACAACAATGGTGTTGTGGTTATATGCTTTACCTTTTTCCACCTGCATGCTATTTCTCCCCCTTAGTTGAGGAATCCTCCAAACTATTATACAAGATTTTATCTCTCCCTAAGAGAAGGAATGTATGCTATTTTCTGAAGGAGTTCTCATATTTGACTTGGTTGGAAAAGAAATAACAGGTCATAGTCTGATCAACCATGTCCCTTTAAATGCTGCAAGAATGACTTCACTGTTGATCATCATATTCACCAATCTTCCCAACTCCTTATACCTCCCAAATATGAGATCACCAATTGTTACCAATTGTTAGCTCCCAACTAGTTAGGTCCCGAAGTATTATAATCCAATCTGTAAACGTTAGGTCCCTATGAGTTAGGTTTCAATCATAAATAGATTCGAGACCCGAAGTATCAAGAAATGTTAAGGGATATGGAATGAGATATGATGTTTCTCTTTCTTCCTCACTGTGAGTGTGTGATTCTGTTTCGTGTACCTCACAAGTGTTTCACTCTTCTCTCCACTCGTGTTTACATTCATTCTCACAAGTGTATCACTCATCTCATAGCTCCAAAATCCAGCTGTACCTGCAAGGAAAATCACCTTAGCCATTCTTAAGGAGGTCACATGTGGTGCAATGGGAGTTCGAAAATCCCCATCCTTGTTAGACTCGTCAGATGAATCTGAGTCATAATCTACAAGTTTCTAGTTTCCCTTTTAGGGTTCGAGATTTGAACTCTGGGAAGGTAAACAATGATCCAAAGAATTTAGCGTAAAGATCAAAGTTCCATTCTAATGTCTGTGAAGATATTTCCTTGAGACTCATCAAGTAATCTCTGAATCATTGTCAACAAGTTTTCAATCTGCACCTATGTCAGATCCACTATCTGCAGATGTATCCAGGGGATTTAAGCCTGGAGAGGTAGACACTGACCACTGGCATATGGCTATTGGACCAGTATCATCTCCTAACACCTGTAAAGACAATTAGTCCATTAAAGAACCTTAAACAATCGAATCTGACCTTGAAATGGTCGAAACTCTTGTTTCCATCAACTCTTCCTTTATGTGTGTAACCTATTCTTGTGCATCAAGAATTGTTTATATTTAAAGTGGTGACACTACATCGGAGACCCTAGCCGACATGCGAATTTCAATAGACACACCCTGTTGCGAGGATGAATCTAGTAACTGTTTTTGTGTCTTTTCAGCCATTACATCTTTTTGAGAAGATGTATGGGGCTAGCAGTTGTCTCGGTTTAAATACTACTCATCTTTGTAGGAGACAGAGCTTCTGGATTGACTTTAGAACCTTCCTTATGTGGTGCACTTATGCACTTTCTCCCTCACGCTCATTCATACTTCATTTTAGGGGTAAAAGAGTGTTGGTTGATTCCGTTTCTGTGTTTGTCTTTATAGTCTGGGATAGAAGTTGTGGGTTTTCAACCTCAAGACTATCAAATGAAAGAAGGCCATTGGAGGCTGAACCTGTATCACAGAACATATGTCAATATAGAGATAAAATGCACTTAAGATCTATAATAAATGAAAATTATGCATGTAATCTTTTGAGAGAAATGATGTACAATAGTGATTTCAAAGGTTTTTAATGAAATAAGCAATCACCACTGTAGAAAGAAGTTTGATTTTCTCCTAAAACTGTTCGAGTGCACAAGTATGTTTTTATGCCTAAAAAGGTAAATGATTTGATAAGACACAGATTGATGACCTAGCAGTAATAAGAATAGAAAGAAAGATTTTGTCTTTTAATATGAATGAATTTTTGTAAAAGCATTGATCACTTAAAGTAAAGTCTAAGAAATTCTAATTCATATCAAAAGCTCCATAATCTATCTTTATAAAATTATTACCAACAACATTGCTTATCGATAAATAATCTTAATAATAATGATTATGCTGCTAATTTCAAATTATAGTGAATCTTTCAGATATAACAACTCATATAAATTCACTAGAACTTAAAATCTCACAATTATCTGCAACAAAATATTAACAATATATCATTGACTGATACTTGTCAAGTACTTTAGATACCAATAATTATGTTACACCTTATTTTAATATAATTTAAATCATGAAACTGATTTGACATGGAATTGTCTAACATCATAATTCAGCCATATTAAAATAAGATATCAATGAATTGTATAGCAAATATCTATCAAATAGACATTAGCATTCAATTTCATATTCTATATAATTGTTAACTCCTAACAACTGTAATATCTCAGATAATATTGGTTCGATAAATAAAGCAACATTAACCAACATTATCTTGTTTGCAATCTTAGAAGGTAATTCTAAGTTCCATATACTTTGATCCATTGAGTATGGCATATATTATCAAAGTGTTTAGGAATTTGCAAATAAGTATAAAAAATTACTCTAAGTGGACAACATATGGTTACTTCTAATAAGGCATTATCCACATTGACCATAGTTGTACTTAAGAAAGATTTTTACACTTTTTATTTTAGTATAAGTGACTGAGGATAAGCATTGATTACTTATAGGAGTTCTAAGTAATGTCACAAATACTAATACTTCACAATTAGTTCGTACTTGATACAAATAACTATGCTGCATACTATTTTAATATAATTTAAATTATGAGACTGATATGGAATGGACTTGTCTACCATCATAATTTAAATTAATTAAAATAATATTCAAACTTAATGCTATAATACTTAACTACCACATATGTATATGACATTGTAATCACGATAATCAAGATAGTAGCACTAAGTACGAGGTACTGGATTACTGATAAATTCACAAGTCCTTTAAATATTGAAGATTTAATAATTGTGAACTTATATAAAGAATTCCCTATAGATGGGATTTCCAACTAATGTGCAATGAATGATATCCCAAACTTACAAACCAGTCTTGAAAGATTAACTTTAACAAGTGATTTAATAAGTATTTCTGCAAGTGACTCTTTGACTAAAAAAATGCTCTCTAAAGTAATGATACCTGGTGTGAAGGTGCCTTGTCATAGAGTGGTCACATAGTTGTTGGATTTGAGGTTGTTTCTTATCATTACAAGAAATCAATCTTTTTCCACGAAGTTGACAGCTTCCTGAGATGCTTCTCCTATCACTTAAGTTGACAGCTTCTGAGATGCCTCTCATGTCTTTCTTACAACCTGCGTAATCTATATCTATATAGCCAAACATGTTAAGAAAAATATCTTTAGGATACTTTACTCCAAGAGTTGATAGTCCCTTAAGATATCTAATAATCTTGTTAATAGCTATAAGATTGGATTCTCTAGGTTCCACTTGGAACCTTGCACTTTGGCATCTTGAGAACATTAATTCACTACATATATATAACACTATGTTTGTGCCTAGTGATAAGAGAGTTATTAATATGATGACTCTACTAGTTCATATTTAACTATAACTTCAGTTAGAGTACCATACCATGTCCTTGACGATTTCTTGAGTAGTTTACTAGTTCATACCAACCTGAAGTGAGCTTGTGAAGAAGAGATATACATAGTCCAATAGATCTGCAACTGTAAAGTCCATGAACTGTTGTGCATTGACTACTTCCTTTGACTCACCAACCAGGAGTACATTTGTACACATCTGCTAGAGTCCAGTTCCAAGTGTAATGTGCATCAGGTGCCTGATATGTCGTAATATCCTCAAGTCTCGTCACTGGTGATTTTTGTTAGATATTGCTTCCTGATAATAACCTAGCATCCATTTTGGCCTTGTCCCTCGTAATAATGCCATTTTCATCCAGTTTTGACTTCTGGTTATCCTTGTACCAAATATAAAATTGTCATTTGGTTTGGATACCAGCTTCCCTTCAATCTGCTTGCTAACTGATTGAGTTCATCTTGTTTTACAATCACCCAATCAATCCGAATCTATCAGAGCTTCTATAACTTTCTAAGTTTCTCTTTCAGATAGAAAACTAGAGAAATAATCATTCACACTCAATAGCCCTGCTAATCATTACTCCCCCATCTGGATCACTTAAGAACTAGACTCTGGGAATAATATTGACATCAAACCATTTGTCTCAGCAGATTTCTTCTTTAGTGTCCTCTGATTTTCAATGTGATGTTGCGTCCTCTGCAAGTTATAAAATTAAAAGGATTGTCTAACTTGCAACTCAGAGTGGAAGCCTATTAACTCCGCACGTGCATTCACTCGGTTGACAACCGCACGTAACCTTTCCTGTACGGATTTGCCATTTACTTGATTTTTCCTGTGTGCGCGAGACTCCAACATGTAGATTGCATCTAATAGTAAGCACATAAAACAAAATGGTAGCCATCTACTCCCTCCGTCCCAATTTATCTGTCCTGTTTGATTTTTTGCGGTCAAATTGACTCAACTTTGACTGAAAATTTCATATAGTATATAATTGAAAATATGTATAAAAAATATATCACTAGAAAGTACATTTAATATACTTTAATATGCAATTTTCAGTTTTTCAAAATAATAAAATAATGAGTTTTTATTTACGGTCAAAGTTGAGTCAATTTGACCATAAAAAATCAAACAAGACAGATAATTTGGGACGGAGGGAGTATTATCTATCTATTATATATATAATACTGCAACATTATTTTTTTGAGGAAATATTTAATTCGAAATTACTAATTTGCCCTCGTACTTGAATAAATATGGAAAAATATTGTTGGAATGAAAATTTGAACCCATGACATACTTATAACAAGCATATGACGTCAACCAGTTGAGATAGAGACTCAGTTGTTTATATTTTGATAACATTAACTATTGAGTTAAGACCGGATAATTAGATGATTACAATATAACAATTTTATATTCATGTGTAACATCGGGTTTATAATTATTATTTTTTAAATTGGTACATTAAAAAATTATTTTTTTAAATTGATACATTAAACAAATAACATCTTGCTTTCGTGCGGAAATATTTAATTCGAAATTATTATTTTACTTTCGTATTTGAATGAATATGAAAAAATATTGTCGGCGTGGAGAATTGAACCGATGACACACTTATATAATAACAAACATATGACTTCAACCAATTGAGCTAGAGGCCCATTTGATTATATTTTGATAACATCAACTATTGAGTTACATACTTCTTTCTTTATTTTGGGTGACTAAACCTATATAATTCAATATTTATACAAGATAAAATTATTCTAAGACTTGGGTAATTAGCTAATTACAATACAATAACTTTATACTCATGTGCAACAATGGGATTATAATTATTTTTTAATTTATAAATCAAATAAATAATTTCTTGTTGATAATATATTATCATATTAACTTGTTGATAATATCTTATCGTATAATAATAATTTATTAATTATCAACACTTCGGTAATTAACTCGCTTCAAGATACTAACTTTATACTCGTGTAACAACTAAGGGTATAATCAATCTGAGTCGAGTCGAAAACTGTTAGGCTCAAACTAGATTAAAAATATTTGGGTTCAAGCTCGAACTCAAGTTCAACCGAACCTTAAATATTAAACTCGAATCTCGGGTCATAAAAAGTTCGATAGGCTCAATTATTTTAGGAGAAACATATAATTTGAAATTACTATTTTGCGCCCGTACTTGAATAAATATGAAAAAATATTGTTCACTTGTAGAATTGAACACGTGCACATATGTACAAACATGTGCCTTCAATCAATTGAGGTAGAGGCTAATATTGATATAGAATAAAATTATTTTAAGACTTGCGTAATTAGTTCACTACAATATACTAACTTTATACTCATGTACAACAATGGTATTATAATTTTTTTTATTTATAAAAAATTACAACCATTAAATAAATAACTTGATGATATTATGTTACCATATTAACTTGTTGATAATATATTACCATATAATAACAATTTATTAATTATCGAGACTTGTGTAATTAACTCACTTCAAAATACTAAGTTTATAGTTGTGTACAACAACTAAGGGTATAATCAAGCCGAGCCGAGTCAAAAACTTTCAGGCTCGAACTCGATTAAAAATATTCGGGCTCGAGCACGAGCTCGGTTTCAACCGAATCTTAAATCAAGCTTGAAACTCGGGTCGTAAATAGTCCGGTCGCCTCAAGTTCGGCTTGAAATCTTGAATCAATTTCACCAAATATTGACAAAAACTCGAAATATGATAGGTTATGCTCGAAATCGCTTCTATTAAATATATAAAATATAAATGAAATATTAAATATTTACATACAAATATAAAATATATTTATATTAAAAAAAGTATCGGCTCGATACGACTCGTAAGCCTTATGAGCCGAATAATTTGAAGTTCGAGCTCGACCGTGTAAATTTTTTTACTATTTTGCCCCCATATTTTGATAAATATGATACATAAACATTATAGTATTTTTAGTATCTCCAATTGAAAAAATCATTGAAACTTAATAGAAAACCATTATTTTCAATGGTAAGAGTGCATTCTAAACTTTATATTCGTGGCATAATATAAATTTAGGGATATTCGTCGTCACATTAGTCCCTGTAACATGAACCACACAATATTATATGAAATAACACAAATATAATAAATGTACATTAAAAAATAACAATACTTTTTATAAATAAAGCTATTACGTGCCTTGCACGGATAATAACGCTAGTTCAGTATATAAACAAAAGCAAGCCAATTCATTTCCTTAATCAACTAAAGCTGTCGAAGTATCATTTGAACAAATAAATGAATTTAAGTACCGGCAGTTAATACTCGTGAAAAAATGGCAGCTAAAACATTCTGAAAAACAAATAGATTTAAGTTAATAATTTTTTATTTACTTTTAAGTAATAAATTAATCTAATCAAATTTATAAAATAATAAATTAAATTCGTATAAACTTATTTAAATTAAATTTATAAAATAAATTTGTTAAATCAAGTTTACAAAATAAATTTATGTAAATGCAAATTAATAAAATAAATTTATTTGAGGATCCTGATTTGTGTATCAATCAGTCCGCTCTGATACCAATTTTTAGGTCCCGAATTATCGTAGAAAGGGGGGGGGGGTTGAATACGATAAACACTGAATTAAAAAAATTCTTTTGAATCTTTTGCGGATATAAAATTTAGTGTTCTTGAGGTGAATAATGTTTGGAACAATAAAACGAGGAACATAAGATATTCGGGGAAATATATATTCATATATAAATCCGTGAGGGGTGTTTCTACACTCCGGTAAATAAATTAACCGGTTACAATATAAGAACAACAAAGTTCCTAGCTACTACAAAGATCAACAAATTAAATTCTATATAATGATCTAGCTTTTGTTTGTTTAAGGATTTAATTATCGGGTAACATTTATAATGCCCCTATGAATATACAAGAGTTAAATCGGGTATTATAACGTTACTCCGGTGAGAAGAATAACGTATATAGATCTGACTGTGTATCTCCTCTATTTTTCTTTACTTCTATTTTCACCAGCTCTTTGGGAGAGAAGATGAACATAACAATCTTGATTGGTGAATGCTTCTGCTGCTTGTGTAGAATTTATATTCAATTAAAATGTGTGGCTGAAATTGAACCACACAAATTAATTGAATGTATCAACAAAGATGTGGCTGAGGAGTGAGGACTTGCTAACCTGCGACTAAGGATTTTTAGACCAGCAAAAATGCCAACCTGCGACGTTGTAGTTAGCAACCTGCGACCAATTAGATTTTGGTTTCTTTATTTGTTAACCTCACAACCTGCGACTAACAAATTGTAAAACTAAAACAAAAACCAACCTCCTATTCTTCTAACCTGCGACCATTTGGTTGCCAGGTTTTTTTGTTTATTTCATTTTCTTTTTTTTTGTTTTCTTTTTCTTTTTTTTGTTTTTTTTCTTTTTTCCTTTCCTTTTCTTTTCTTTTTGTTTTTCTTTTCTTTTGTTTTGTTATTCTTTTATTTTTATTTTTATTTAAGTTTAAATTATAACTAAATTAATATATAAAATAAACTTAAATATAACTTATATAAATAAACTAATTTAGATTTATAAAATAAACTTATTTAAAGTTTATAGAATAAATCATTTTAAGTTTATTAAATAAATTATATTAAAGTATATTAAATAAATTTATTTAATTTAACAATTAAACTTTGAGCTTCGCCAATCCCTAGAGCAGTTTAGCTATATACCCCGTGCACCTCTTCTCGTATTTTAACAGATAAACGTTCAATCCAAGTACGTTCCTCAACTTAACAATTTGTAATAACCCCCAAAATTTTGAACTTTTTGTAACCCTTATGAATAGTGTTTTTGCTGAATGAGAAAACTTTTCATGCCACACTATGTAGGGGTTCTGTTATGGATATTCTGAGATTTTATTAGTACTTTATATGGTATATAAGTGTATGTAAAAATCGTCAGAATCCAATTCCGAACACTTTGATTTTTCCCGGAAATCCACTAGATACGGAAAGAATTGAGTATAAGGTAACAAGATAAAGAGGATTTAAATTAAAGGATTATAAGAGAGGATCATAAAAGGATTATAATGTATTGAGAAAGGTTAAGGAAACCCAAGTAATAAGATCCCGGGTATGATCCCTCAAACGAGAAACGAGAACGAAAGTTAAGCGAACCGTATAACAGATCAGCGGTCATTAGGCAAACAATTAGGAAGTTAATCAAGGAGGTTAGGGATGATGAGGTCATCCAACCAATAAGAAGAAGGCAAGTAAGGGATGATGACATCACAAAGTGACATAAGCATGACATAAGGGGAAGGAGGTGTGGTTGATTTAAAACCACACAAAGTTCAAGGTTAGAAAGGTAATTAACCAAAAACAAAACAAAAACAACCAAGCTAGCCAAAACAAATCAAAGCAAACACAAAATTATTTCATTTCTTCAACATTGCTCTCGGCTTTTCTCCATTTCAAGAAGAAGAATTTTCAAAATTCAAGTTCCAAGCTTCCTTAATTGGTAAGATAATTATCTCGTACTCCTTATGCATAGATATGGCTTTCTAATAAGTTTAAGCCTCCAATTCATTCTCAATCTCTTCCAAGAAATCAATGAAGAAGATAATGAATAGTGATTTCAAGGTTTTTAACTTGATTTTTCTTGTTTTTCCTTTAAGATCCAAGCATCCCTAAGACATCTCAAGGCTTCTTAAGGCTTCCTAGCTACTCCAATCACTTCAAGGAAGGTATAACATCTCCAAACCCTAGCTTTACTTTGTATATTATGATGATTTTGATTATTATGGTAAAAGAGTAGCTTGATGCTTGTTGGTTTAGAGTTTGGGTTGGAATGGTAGTGAATTGAATGTTGAAATCTTATGGATTGGTTAAAGGACTTAAGTATAGTTTAAATTCAAGTTTAAGAATAAGTATAAATTATTAATGTTGAGTTGATTGGGGCTGTTATGATGTAGTGTGGATGGATGTTGGTTGTATGAATGAATTGGGATTGATTGGTGGTTGAATTGGGATGGTATAAAATTGGGAAATCGCGTAAACATAGCCGTCGTAATGTCCGATTTACTTTAGACTGCTTTTGTTCATAACATTAGGACCCGAGAACTCCCTGCTAGGTTTTGACCATTGCCATGTTTAGATAGTTCATGTTGCGAGCTTCGTTTTGATATGTGGTTCGTTTGATTCCGATGTACGGTTTAGGAGAAACGGGCGTTTTAAGTAACGACGTTTCGCGAACGAATCATTACCCCTCACCTTACTTTGAAACATAGGTTAAAGACCTTAAAGGACTAATTGGAGTATGAAACAATTATGTAAAGTGTAATAGGCAGTTAGTAAGACACTCGCGAAATAATCGCCTTAAAACTCATAATGGTTAATTTATTAAAAATAGTGGAGCCGAGGGTACTCGAGCGACTTAAGAGAATCAGTAAGCGCAAAGCGAGCGTTAGAGTCTAATTTGGTTAAAGTATAGATTTACAAGTGACTTTGGTTTAATTCCAACTTATATGTTGTTTATAGGTTACCAGACTCGTCCCGAGCCATTTGTAACCCCCAGTCGCTCAGGCAAGTTTTCTACCCGTTATACTGTTGTTGTGATGTATATGTGTATATGCATGATCTTGCGATAAATGCATATTTGTTATTAGCAAATTCTTGCGATATATTGTAGCATGTGATATGGTATATATGCATGCCTGTTTCATATTCTTGAATTATATATCTGTTGGTTCAAATGCTTATTAGTTGCATAATACATATGCTAGAGATAAGCGATATTTGCGTATACCCTTAGTATAGGGGAGCAAAAGGTGAACATTTTCTAAAACCGGGAGTCGATGTTCCCGAGTATATTATATATATTTATATATATATATATAGATATAGTTTTCAAAACTATTAATCGAATAAGGTTTATTCGATAAATTTATTTTATTTAATGAATATTACTTTGAATATTCATTCGAGGACTTATGATTCGGTTTATTTTATTTAATGAATATTACTTTGAATATTCATTCGAGGACTTATGACTCGGTTTATTTTATTTAATGAATATTACTTTGAATATTCATTCGAGGACTTATGACTCAGTTTATATTATTTAATGCATAATTATTTGAATATTCATTTGGGGACCTATGACTCCGATTAATTGCTGAGATATATTCTTTATTTTATTAAAAACAAGGTGTCGATAATCAAACTTGTTTTTGATTATTCAAATAAAGATAGTACTTTCGAATAAGTATATCTTTGGTTATTTAATACTCGTTTCAAGTACAAGTTTTACAACTTCTACTTCAATTATTTGTATAAAGATTTTTCTTTATGGGAATATTATTTAAATAATAATATTCAGATATTTTCTAATATATTGGGACTGATTCACTTTATTAAATCAGCATTACTCCAAACACTCTTTAAAGTGTTTTCGAGTCTTCAAAATGATTTTTAAAAGTTAGAGCGGATCCCAAAACTCATTTTTATATATTTAAGATCTTCCTTTTTAAAGGAGATTTAAATACTCGCTCAAAACCAGAGGGATCCGGCTCTGTGGCGTATTTTATATTCGCAACAAGGTTGCAGTTTTGGTAAATGAATTGATTATTTACCCAACGTTCGGGAAGTAAGTCCATCTATCGAGTCGGCATAAGCAACATGGGCTCAGTGGGCGTCCATGATAGTGTAAGTGGCTCAGTGGGAGTCCATCAAATGCATAAGTGGCTGAGTGGCAGTCCAACATAAGGTCCTATTGCGACCAGGGTCATGACCAGTGGGGAATTCGTCCATCTACTAGTAGAAAAGGTTACTTATTGGTATCTTTGCCTGATCAGCAAGATATCGGGTTTATGCCACAATTCTTTTTCCTTCCAAAAATTTATTGGATGTTACAAACTCTGTTCATACCTTACATGACAGAGGTTTCCAGGAACTGTATAAAGAAGGTATATATGTGGATATATATCGGAACTTAATGAAGTATATCATAACTTCATTTCCTTCAATAATACTTCAAAGATTTAATCTATTCAAATCTTGTCTTGTAGTCTCATCTATGTGATGAAATGTTGAAATCTCATTATACTTTGAACAGCAGTAGTTCAAGTAGCTTTATAAATGATATAAGTATAGTGAAGTAATTGGTAACTTCATCCTTTGTTTTTACTTATATCCAGTAAGTAATTATCTTACACTTGATAAAGGATTCTAGTAAGTTATCCTTTTAGATACTTGCATTATTGTTTACACTATATATTATCTTGCGAGCTGTAATGCTCACTCTTGCTTTATTTCTTCATCACACAACAACAGTTAGGAAAGATGGCCAGACTCAAGCAGACCCAGCGCAAGAGCGTGGGAAGCGCCCCGCGCCTTCCCGTTGAGATCATAACTGCTATAGCTGCAGAGGTAGATCTATCTGTAGATCAGACCTTCTACTTTTGAGAATCAATTATGTATAATTATAACTTGTGGCAGATAATGGAAATTAATTGTAAACTTATTAAGTAATCATTTTGGGTTGTAATAACTTTTAAATTGTGGATTCAAAGACTTGTACCTATTTCAATTTCATCTCTGAGACTATAACGGGTTGTGGTGTGTGTTAGTGTGGGGTCACAACATAAGGTTAATTATTATTAATTAAGTGAAGTGATATTGTGGAAAGAAAGACCGTGACGACCCAGATCCCGGACCCCGGATCTGGGGGTGTTACACAATTCTTCTAAAAGTAATACCCAGATTCCTTTCACGAGCTATTGACGCCTAGTGCAATTGGTCTGATTCACAGACGACTAACCCCGATTCAGGTCTTCGTATTATAGCCTTGATTACATTTTTAAGCTTGCAACAACTTTATAATTTCAAACTCTGACTTTCAATAAACAAATGTACTTTCACTAGAATCCTTTCTGGTACTTTAGACAACGTCTTCATTGCTACTATAATCTTAAATACTTCATTCACCGTTCTTCACTAACGCTTGAACATATAAATGAAACCTTGTCAGTGAGTATAACTTCAAGACTACAACTGTCTTCTTTAACCTCTGTCTATATCATGTCTTCAATTCTTCAGATTCCTATGCTTCGAACACTGTCTATCTTCAATCAATGCTAATACACTGAAATCTTCTAGTAACACTTATACACTGAATCCTCATCATTTCTGAAACCCTGAAAGTCTTTAACCTTTATTCTTTACTGAGGCATGATCATATTAATGAACTTCTTTCAGTGACCTGTAAACAGACTTCAAGCCTTCTTCTAATCTTCTGATTCTTTGTATTTGCCTTATTTTCATTTCTTCAGATTTCTTGTGTAGACGTAGTATTATTAACCTGTCCTGTTCTAGTGTTGTTTTCATGTTGAGTTATCACGTAACTGTTCATACGGCTACACAGTCTCACCAACAGTAATAGAATAGGATTCCTTATTTGATTGTGTAGGTGTGCAGTATATAAGCACATATTTGGTTTGTTGTGCAAGACATGCCTATATATAAACAAGACTAAGTCATATTGACAACCCTGAGATTTAGTTGTATGATAGTCTAAATCTGTATTATGTATTATATTTCTTGAGTCTGTAAAAAGGTTAGAAGATTAGACTGGAGTATTTTTCCGTAAACAGTTTCAAGCTTACGAAATAAACTCTGGAAAAAGATCAAGTAAAGATCATGTCTCAGAGAAAAGATGTAGAAGCTTGGAGTTGAATAAATCTGTTTTATGAAAAATGTTCTAAGTCAAGATGTTGACAAGTCACAAATCAAGTTATATCGAGAAGTCATTCGAGAACTCCAGAATGACTTATCGAGAAGTCCAAACTGGCTTATAGAGAAGTCTCAGAGATATCGACAAGTCAAATGAAGAAGTGAAGATTGGAGATATCGACAAGTCTTTTCTGCATGTAGAGAACTCAGGGATATCGACAAGTCAAATGAAGATGTGAATATTGGAGATATCGACAAGTCAATTTCTCATTAGAGATCTCAGAGATATCGAAAAGTCATTTCTACATGTAGAGATCTAGAGACCTCGACAAGTCAAGTACACTTATAGAGAACTCAGAGACTTCGACAAGTCAAATACACTTATAGAGAACTCAGAGATCTCGATAAGTCATTATACTTATCGAGATGTGTTGTGAATATGTTGTGTACTTGATGATCACTTAAACAAAATGTCTAAGTAGATTTTACTTAGTGAAATTATGTAGCACTCGACGGATAAGAGTTTTAGTTCCGACAGATAACTCATTATAGTCCTGACAGATGATTAACTTATTATCCATCGAGTGAGTAGCTTATGTAATAATAAGTTTATAGCATAGTGATGTATGCACCTTTGTATAGAATCTATAGTAGCATATTAGTCATGTTGACTTTAACTAGATATGCAGAATAGGTTGATTAACTGTACATAAGCAATGTCTTATAATTCTGTATAAGTGAAATGAAGTCAAGTGCCAAAATAGCTACCGACGGATGATTAACAAAGCTTCGACGGATGATCAAATGGCTATCAACGGATGTTTAACATAGCAGTCGACAGATGATCAATTAAGTCATCGACGGATGATCTGAAAGTCGACGGATGATCATATCAAGATTCAAACATCAGTTAAACAGTGAAAGCTGACACACAGCCGTCGAGTTGGATACAAACACACTGTGGAAGCCCATTAACTGGGTAATAGAGGATGAAAAGCAGCAAAGATCAAAACTGTTAGATTTTATATTTGTTCAGTTCTTTTGACTTTGTAATCTTGGTAATATATAAACCAAGAGAGTAGCAAATAGAAAAATAACTGAGATAGCTGAGAAACATAAAAACAGAGAAATCTTTGTAAGCACAATCTTTAAGCATTTCCTGTATTCTCAGCAGTTCTATTTTGTAAGCAGCTGTGAGCATTTCTGCACACAGAGTCCTCTCGATATATTATATATATCTCTGCTGGAATTGCTTAAATCCACCAGAAAGTTTTTAAAGACTCTTGTTTTTAATTACTTATGTTTTGATTCATTCAAGTTTACATTCCGCATTGTGCTAATCAAAACAAATATATCCATAATCGAGTTGAACATTTTTGTTTCAAGAAAAAGGTTCAAGAATTCCATTCAACCCCCCTTCTGTAATTCTTGCTATATTGTTAAGGGACTAACAATTGGTATCAGAGCAAGCTCTTAATCTACAAAGAGTTTAAAGATCAAAACAATTCAGCAAGATGAACAAGAAAGATATTGGAGTCAAGATTCCTTTTCTTGATAAAGATAATTACCATCATTGAAAGGTAAAGATGCATCTTCATATGCTTTCTCAAGATGAGGCCTATATGGACTGCATAGAAAGAGGCCCTCATGTTCCAATGAGAGCTGCAACAGGAAATGAACCATCTGTTCCAAAGCCAAGGCATGAATGGTCTGATCCTGATATTGAACAAGTCAGGAAAGATAAAAAGGCCATGAACATTCTGTTCAATGGTGTTGATGCAAACATGTTTGATAACATTATCAACTGCAAGACTGCCAAGGAAGTTTGGGACACAATACAGATAATCTGTGATGGTACTGAGCAAGTAAGAGAAAATAAAATGCAGCTCCTGATTCAGCAATATGAGCATTTTCACAATGAAGAAAGTGAGTCACTCACTGACATTTTTAGTAGATTCCAAAAGCTACTAAATGCTCTTAAATTGCATGGAAGAGTCTATCAGACTAAAGACTCCAATCTGAAATTTCTCAGATCTCTTCCAAAGGAATGAAAACCAATGACAGTCTCATTGAGAAACTCACAAGATTATAAGGAGTTTACTTTGGAGAGACTGTATGGCATTCTGAAGACCTATGAGCTTGAAATAGAGCAGGATGAAAGAATGGAGAGAGGAAAGAAGAAAGGAGGATCCATTGCACTAGTTTCTGATCTGTAAAAGGAGAAGGAAGTGAAGATGGAAGCTGTGGAATCAACTTCAAAGGCCTGTGAAAGCAAGGGTAAAGGGCTAGCTGCAGAAAATGAAGATTCATTGAGCCAAGATGACATGGAGGACATTGATGAGCACCTAGCATTCCTTTCAAGAAGATTTGCCAAGCTCAAGTTCAAGAAAAACTTTGGAGCTGCCAAGCCAAATAGAAACATGGTGGATAAATCAAAATTCAAGTGTTTCAAATGTGGCTTGGCAGGGCATTTTGCAAATGAGTGTAAAAAGTCAGATTCCAGTAAGAAAAGATTTGAGTCTGTAGATTACAAGCAAAAATACTTTGATCTACTCAAACAAAAGGAAAGAGCTTTTATTACACAAGAGAATGACTGGGCAGCTGATGGCTTGGATGAAGATGAAGATGTCAGCTATGTCAATCTAGCCCTTATGGCAAAGTCTGATGAAACAGAGACAAGTTCCTCAAGTAATCAGTTAATCACTACAAACCTTGTACATTTATCTAAAGGTGAGTGTAATGATGCAATAAATGATATGTCTACAGAATTGTATCATTTGCGTGTTACACTTAAGTCCCTCACTAAAGAAAATGCTAAAATCAAAGAAAACAACTTGTTTTTGAGTGAGAGGAATAATGTGCTTGAGTCTCAGTTTGTTGAGTTTGAGAAACTAAAAATTGAGTGTAGAATTGCCAAGGAGGAATTAACTGAGTCCTTGAAAAAGGAAGAAATTTTAAAGAAGCAGCTCGATCGTGAATAAGAGGTGATTAAAGCATGGAAAACATCTAGAGATGTTCATGCTCAAATCACCAAGGTTCAAGGAATTGAGTCTTTTTGTGATGAAGCTTGGAAAAAGAATAAGGAGAAACTAGAACCTATTTTGGTAGATGGGTTGCTGACAGATGTAGACTCGACGGATGATGAGGACTATCCGTCGGATAACAAAAAGTGTTATCCGTCGAATGATAAAAATCCTCATCCGTCAGCTGTAAGCAAACCCATTAGCAAAGCCAAATTAACCAAGCTAAATGATAAGTATGGGTCTGTTTCCAAGAACTTTGTTTCAAGAGAGTCAAGTCAAGCCAAGAAAAGGAAGAAGGCTAATGTTGGTCACATGACTGTCAAACAGTTAAGTGACAGACTTGAGAAGATAGAGGTAAAAACAGAGACTAAAAGGAAAACAATAGAAATGGTAAAGTAGGGATTAACAAACACAATAACTACACACCTGATAAATATGCTCCTAGAAAAATCTGTGTCAAGTGTGGTAGTGTAAATCATTTGTCTGTTAATTGCAAATCTGCCATGCCTACTCCCATATCCGTTCAGCCTCAATTCTCTAACATGAATGCCATGCCTCTCATACCTGTTAATGCTATGCCTACACAGAACATGAATGCACAGTTTGCTAATATGCCATTTACACCTAATCCATATTATGCTGCATACAATATGCCTCAAATGCCATTTAGCATGCCTTACTGGAATAACATGTTTGCACCAAGCATGCCATTTCCTGTTAGCCATAACATGCATGATAATTCTGTTGCATCTAGTAGTTTCAAAGGCCCAACCCAAATGACTAAGGAAGAATCTGAAATTCCTAAGTCAAATGAGTTAAGACCTAAGAAATAGAAGAAGAAAGCTAACAAGGCAGGACCCAAGGAAACTTGGGTACCAAAATCAACTTGATTTGATTTTGATGTGTGCAGGGAAACAGAAGGAATCTTTGGTACTTGGATAGTGGTTGTTCAAGACACATGACTGGTGATTCTACCCCGCTCACAGAGTTTGAAGAGAGAGCTGGCCCAAGTATCACTTTTGGAGATGACATCAAAGGTTATACTGTGGGATATGGCTTAATTTCAAAGGACAATGTTATCATTGAAGAGGTTGCCTTAGTGGATGGTCTCAAACACAATCTGTTGAGTATCAGCCAGCTTTGTGACAAAGGCAACTCAGTAACCTTCAACAAAGAAACCTGTATTGTGATTAACAATCAAAACAACAAAGTGGTTCTCACTGGTGTGAGAAGAGGAAATGTGTATCTAGCTGAATTCAACTCAACTAAAGCAGAATCTGTAACTTGTCTTCTCAGTAAAGCAAGTCAAGATGAAAGTTGGCTATGGCACAAGAAGCTATCCCATTTAAACTTCAAGACCATGAATGAGCTGGTAAAGAAAGAACTAGTAAGAGGCATTTCTCTAGTGGAGTTTACAAAGGATGGACTGTATGATGCCTGCCAAAAAGGAAAGTAGATTAAAGCATCATTCAGGAAGAAACTTGATTCAATAATTGAAGAGCCTCTGCAACTACTCCACATGGATTTGTTTGGACCAGTCAATGTATTGTCAATTTCAAAGAAAAGATTTTGCCTAGTAATTGTAGATGATTTCTCAAAGTTCTCTTGGACATATTTCCTAAAGTCCAAAGATGAGGCTAGTGAAATCATCATCAATCACATAAGGCAAGTTAACAATCATCCTGATTTCAAAGTTAGAAGAATTAGGAGTGACAATGGAACTGAGTTCAAGAACTATGTCATGAGAGTATTTTGTGAGGAAAATGGGATCTTGCATGAGTTTTCAGCAGCAAGGACTCCACAACAGAATGGAGTAGTGGAAAGAAAGAATAGATCTCTTATTGAAGCTGCAAGGACAATGCTTGAAGAATCAAAATTACCAATTTATTTCTGGGCTGAAGCTGTAAACACTGTATGCTACACTCAGAACATCTCTCTGATTAATCAAGCAAGATGCATGACACCTTATCAATTGTTCAAGAATAAGAAGCCAACTCTAAACTTTCTTCATGTCTTTGGCTGTAAATGCTATATTCTAAGAAATCAAACTGATCAAAATAGGAAGTTTGATGCTAAAGCAAATGAAGGAAGTTTTATTGGATATGCTGTTGGTAAAGCATATAGAGTCTACAATCTAAGAACCAACATTGTTGTTGAATCTATACATGTTGTGTTTGATGATAAAAAGATTGAAGGACTAAAAGATGGAGATTACCATGAAAGCCTCAAATTCGACAATGTTGAGATGGTCAGTGATGAGAGTGATCAAGAAACAGTGTCTAAGGATAATGCAGACAAATCTACCACAAATGAAGCACAAAACTCAACATCCATCGAGTTACATAATGCTTCATCCGTCGGAAGGCAATCTGTATTATCCGTCGGAAGACAACCTGCCTCATCCGTCGGTACTCAAAATTCACCATCCGTCGGGTTTTCAAAAGGAGCAGGAAGTCAAGGCAGATCACCCATAGAAAGTACCCCTATCTCAAATCAAAGATCCACAAACTCAGGGGGAGTTTCTAGCAATCAAAACTCAATCACACATCAAGACAACATTGAGGTCTCTTCATCTAGGGCTAATCTACCTCAACCAAGAAAATGGACAAAAGATCACCCCTTTGAACTGATTATTGGTGATGTTTCTTCCAGAGTTCAAACCAGGAGAGCAACTCAAGAAGAATGTCTATACAGCAGCTTCCTGTCTAAGGAAGAACCAAAGAAGGTAGAAGAAGCCTTGTTAGATCCTGATTGGATTTTAGCTATGCAGGAGGAGCTAAACCAATTTGAAAGGAATAAAGTATGGAAGCTGGTACCCAAGCCTAAAGGAAAGAATCCAATAGACACCAAATGGGTATTCAGAAACAAGATGGATGAAAATGGCATAGTAGTAAGGAACAAAGCAAGATTGGTTGCTAAAGGCTATTGCCAGCAAGAAGGGATAGATTTTGATGAAACATTTGCTCCTGTTGCAAGACTTGAAGCCATCAGAATCTTCTTAGCCTATGCAGCCCATGCCAATTTCAAGGTCTATCAAATGGATGTCAAAAGTGCCTTTCTGAATGGAGATTTGGAGGAAGAAGTGTATGTAAGCCAACCTCCTGGCTTTGAAGATCCAAATTTCCCAGAGTATGTCTATTATCTACTGAAAGCACTTTATGGACTAAAGCAAGCACCTAGAGCCTGGTATGACACTTTATCAAAGTTCCTTTTGGAAAATCACTTCACAAGAGGTACTGTAGATAAAACTTTATTTTTCAGAAATGTTAATGGCTCTAGCATACTTGTTCAAATTTATGTAGATGATATTATATTTGGCTCTACAGATGAGAAACTTTGTAAAAAGTTTGCCAAACTGATGCAAAGTAAGTATGAAATGAGTATGATGGGAGAACTAACTTACTTTCTTGGTTTACAAGTTAAGCAAGTTAGTGATGAAATATTCATTAGTCAAACTAAATATATTTTTGATCTTTTAAAGAAGTTTGATCTAATGGATTGCACATCTACAAAAACTCCCATGGCCACTGCAACTAAGCTTGAACTAAACACTACTGAAAAGTCTGTGGATATTTCAAGTTATAGAGTCATGGTTGGCTCACTTCTGTACTTAACAGCTAGTAGGCCAGATATAATTTTTGCTACATGTTTATGTGCTAGATTTCAGGCTGATCCTAGAGAGTCTCACTTAATAGCTATTAAGAGAATTTTCAGATATCTCAAAGGAACACCAAAACTTGGCATTTGGTATCTTAGAGATTCTGGTTTTGATCTAACTGGTTATTCAGATGCAGACTATGCAGGTTGCAGAATTGACAGAAAAAGCACAACAGGAACCTGTCAATTTTTAGGAGACAAGCTTGTGTCCTGGTTCAGTAAAAAGCAAAATTTAGTTTCTACTTCTACAGCTGAAGCTGAATATATTGCTGCTGGCAGTTGCTGTGCACAGATTTTATGGATGAAAAATCAATTGCTAGACTATGGTTTGCAAGTTGAAAGGATTCCTATTTTATGTGACAACACAAGTGCAATTGCCATCACTGAAAATCCAGTGCAACATTCAAGGACAAAGCATATAGACATCAAGTACCATTTCATAAGGGAACATGTAATGAATGGTACTGTAGAGTTACATTTTGTTCCAAGTGAGAAGCAACTTGCAGATATTTTTACCAAGCCACTGGATGAATCCGCCTTTTCTAGGTTGGTAAGTGAGTTAGGTATGCTTAATTACTCTTGAATTTATCTGAACTATCTTGCAAGTTGAAAAGTAGCCAGAAATTTAACTGATTTTTAGTCTTGGATGAAATTTTGGCTAAGTCAAAATTTGCATCTCGACGGATGACCATTATCCATCGGGTTGAGTCATCCGTCGATATACAAATTGTAAATAAAAATCAATTACTTTTCTGGAATATTTTAAAGCTCGACGGATAACAGTTTATCCTCATCCGTCGAAGTGTCTAAATCTTAACCGTTAATTCCTTGAACATTATCCATCGAGTATACTTACAGTTTGTAAGCATTACACGACGGATAATGGGTGGAATTTTTACAGTTTATTTTAAAACGGCTATTTTAGGCAATTTCTATTGGGTAATTTACTTCTCTTTATCATTTTTATCCGTTGCTTTTGAGTAAAGTATACAAGCTTATTTCATTCTAATCATTTTCTTTTA
Organism: Apium graveolens; assembly: GCF_009905375.1. Classification (NCBI taxonomy): domain Eukaryota; kingdom Viridiplantae; phylum Streptophyta; class Magnoliopsida; order Apiales; family Apiaceae; genus Apium; species Apium graveolens. The sequence continues at coordinate 37,978,776 of NC_133648.1, forward strand.
TCATTCTCAAATTCAACTGTGTTATTTTATTCTCTCTCAAGCAAAAATCCTCTTTCTCTTCAAGCTTGCTTCTCTAACAATGGCACCCGTAGTAAAGATCATGTCACAGACTGGGTTCATATATGAGAAGAACAACTTCACTGCTTTGGTCAATAAGGGTATTGAGCAATAAGAAGACTATCATAAGATGATGGACTTCGTGAAGAACTGCAAGTTAAGTTTTGCCATGCTGGAATCACCCACAATATATTGTGAAGTTGTTGAAGAGATGTGGACAACAACAATCTACAACTCTACTGACAAAACCATCACTCTGACCATCAAAGGTAATGAATTCTGTATCAATAGTGATGTAATAAAAGCATGTTTCAAGATTCCTGATGATAATGTAACTATACCACACACTGACACTGATATTGTCAATATGCTCAATTCCATTCATTATGTACTTCCTTCTACAAAACTAAGTGACATTAGGAGACTAGGTCTTAGGAAGGAATGGAGTTACATGTGTGATGTTGTAACTAAAGTCTTTTCTGGAAAAATCAGTAATTTTGATTCTGTGAACATTTCCATGCTTAACATGCTATACATGCTAGTTACAGACAAATTTTACAATTTCAATGACCTTATTGTGTATGAGTTAGGTTTTAAATTAGGTGACTTAGCCAAAAGAGGAAAGAATATTTACTATGCTAGATTTTTTATGCTTTTGGTTAACCATCTTTGTCAAGAGATTGTGCTTGAGAACCCAAACAACAAATTAGCTTGTTGGGTTCAAGAGAGAAGAATCATTGCAGACTTGAACAGAGCCAACCATCACAGGGATATGCCAATGTTCTATTTTCCTGTAATGCTGACACCTCAGGTAAGTGAGGTAAGTTCATCCATACCCTTAACTATTCCAATCTCTTCTATTTCTTTGACTTCAGGCATAACTATGGCAACTGTGACAATGACCAAACAGTTGCCTACCAAAGCTGCCAAAACAACTGCAATTTCTAAATCCAAATCAAAGAAAACCCCCTCTGGTATCTCTCAAAAGGTACCAGTTGAAAAATCTACCAAAGCCAAAGAGGGGAGTGTGAAGGAGGGTAAGATATGTGAGGGAAGGGGTGAACATCAAAGAAACCCCAAGGATAAGGTTGGAGAGTTGAGTGAATCCCAGCCTAGCCACACTGCAGTTTCCCAACAAACTACAGTGCTTAAAAAGGACAAAAGCTCACTTCTAGCTGCATCCTCCCAAAAGGATGTGGCTATTGAACAAAGCTCTCATCCAAGAGCACAGGCCAAAAGGGTTAGGGACACAAGCTCACCCCAAACTTATACCAGAAAGAAGAAACTCAAAACAACTGGGGATGCACAGGGCACACACTTAGTGCAAACTGGTGCTAAAGACACAGTCCCTGCACCTTCTCAAATTCAGATTGATGTGGCTCCAATAAATGTGGAGTCACGGCCAAAATCTCTCATTATAGAAGCCACTGAAACACCATACTCACCAACTAACTCACTGGAAGTGGACATGATAAACACTTCAATTCCTGATTCCCCTTCTTTAACTCTGTTGGGGAAGCCAAAATCTAGTGCAAGTGAGCATCATCTTTTAGATGATTTGTTGGCTCACTTGCCAATTCTTTCAGATTCTATTGTGACATATGTGCCTCAAATAACTTCAATCAACACTGAGTCAACAATAGTTTCTCTTCCCACCTCATTCATTTCTACTCTCTCGATGGATATTGCTCATCCGTCGAGTAGTGATTGTATCCCGACGGATAAGCTTAACAGCAGTTATCCGTCGGATAGCTTTACCACTCACCCGACGGATATCACTTATCCGTCGAGTGTCTCTGCACAACTTCAAACTTTAATAATTTCAAGTGCAGAAGATTTAGTGGTAATACAATCACTCTTAGGACTGAGAGAGGAGAGTGCATTGAGTGAGAGGCTGGGTTGCTCCCAGGCAAAAGGAAAGGAAAAGAGTGAATCTCAGCAATCCATTCATTCAGGATTGGCAAAAGTGAGTGAGAGGAGTCCCACCTTAGTATGTGAAGGTGAGGGTGGGGAGCCAGGGTGAGTCCCTGATGCAACAAAAGAGAGAATATGAGAGAAAGGCAGGTACAAGAGAAATAAGGATGGAACCAACCATTGCTAGTGAGTCAATGATTGTGGATGATGCTGAAAAGGAAAGACAATTTCAGCAACATTACAAAGCTGAAATTGATAACATTTCCTTGGATGCTGACACTTTTACTCACCCTGTTTCAGCCTATCAATTGTAGGCTGCTCAGGGCAATGTGGAGGCAGAGCAGACTTTGAATTTGGTGCACACCACATAATCCCTTCAAAGAGATAAAGCTGTTGTGAACAGAATGCCTTCTTAAGCTGGAGAGCCATCTGAAGAATTTGGAGTAAATTCTGATGATGATGACTCTGGTTCTTTGGATGGAAGCATGAACTTAGGGGGAGCTGAAGGCCCAAGTTCTGCTTTAAGTTTGCCTGAATGGGCATGGGCAAAGGAATCTACACCAGGACAATTTGAGGTGTCTTTGGTCAAACAAGTAATAGCTATTCAACAGGCCCTTCAGGAATCTTCAGATGCTGGTACCAAGGCTGTTCTTCAAGCTCACCTAGACTCTTTACATTTAATGAGGATCCAACACTTAAGACATAATCTCAGTGTGGATGAATTGAAAAGAGATATAGCTGACTTAAAGACCTATAACTCTGAGAAGCTGGATTCAGTTATGCCATATGGTACCATGCAAGATCTATTACTGAGATTAAGGAGAGAATCAGATTCTGACAAGAAGATAGCCAAGCTGGAGAACAGAGATCAAGTTATTGAGAATTCAGTGGCTCTACTTCTTCAAAATCAACAGACTCAGACAAATCTTCTTATACAACTGGCTAAAGCACAAGGCCTAACTCCTCCACTTGATGATAACAAAAAGGGGGAGAGAGAATCAAGTAAGGGGGAGAAAGGACCAACTGAGGGGGAGAAACTTCTAGTTCAAATCAGCAAAGTAATTGTACCTTCAATTACTATCTCCAAGCCACCAGTTGCAGATGGTATAGATCTTATCAATGCAGCAGCAGAAAATTTGAAAGATGCTGATAAAGGAAAGTTGACTCTGATCAACTGGAAAGAGATTGATGAGGACATACAGAAAAAGTTTGAATTAGTCAAGGAACCAGTTCAGTCAGCATCCATCACTCTCATGTCAAGCCAATCAGTTTAAATGAGATGAGCATGAACTATCTGGAGAAAGGACAATCTTCCTGCATCAAGACTACAAAGGCTGAGATAATTCTTAAACCAAGGGCAAAATATCCAAAGTCATCTTTGAAGAACCCTATGGATACTGTGTATGAGACACCCAAGCCTGATGAAAAGAAACTTCTGTCAAGATCTATTGTCTTCTACAAAGATCCACCTGATTCAGCCTCAAGAAAGAGAATTACAAAGATATTCAGAAATGGGAAGGAAATTTGTGTGGTAGCTGGACATCCACAATTTGCTCATGCAAAGAAAGAAGAAAAAGCCAGATTGAAGCAGGAAAAGAGGCAAGCTACTCTAGATGCAAAGAAGTCTAAACAAAAGAAAGAACAGTTTGCTATCTTGGCCAAGCTACAGGCTGTGAATTCTTCTCAACAAATTCCCTCTCAACCATCTCATGCTACTGAATCAAAGAAGAAGATTGAAGAACAGAAGAAATCCCCAAGAAAGAAAGAACTGGCTAAAAGAACAAAAAGGAAATTGGACGTTGTTGACAAGGAATTGGAAGATCAATTTCCTAAGGAATCCACTCAAGCTAAAACTCAATCATCAAAGCCCTCTGTGGTATTTGAAGATATAAGGGTGGTGGACCCCTACAGGAACATACATGGAGAGCCTATTGTGCCAAAGGATGAGCCAATAGAGTGGGATAAATTACCAATTCCTGACTTCAACTTCCCAATTCTTACTAAGCCAAGAAGGACAAAGTCAAGGGCAGTCAAGAAAGTGAAGTTGTCACCTCTCAAATCCAAGTCAGTAGTCAAAGCTCAACCCAAGGTCAACAGGGGAGACTACTTGTACTTATGTGACATCAAAGAATTCTCAGATCTAAACCTTTATCTGGAGGAGATGGATGAGGTAAGGGAAATTGATGCATACAGAAACCTACCTGAAAGGTTGGTGTTCAAGTACAAAGGAGGAAGGGAGATTCAGTGGCCTCTTCACAGGATACTTCAAGAAAGCCAAGTTGTGTTGATCAAAGTCTATTCATCCTTCAAGAAAAACTTTGGGTTCAATGTAACTGCAAGAAGATTAGTATTGAAGAAGATTGAAGAGCTAAGGAGTGTTAGAGCCAAAGATGCACTTCCCAAGACTCTTATCATCCCATACACAGGGAGAAGAGTGCATCTAAGGCCCTACTGGATGATGGAATTCATGGATGACAAGGGTGTGAGAAGATTCTTCAGATTAGAAGACCAATTGAGTATCTCTAGCAATGAGACTCTCTTGGAGATGCAAGAAATGTTTGATCTCTCAGAATCTGATGAATTAGAATTCCACAGGCAGCTCCAGAATCAAATTGAAGAAAACAACAGAAAGCTTGGAAGAAGATCCAGACCTTCAAGAAACTAGAAAAATCTGCTCAGGCTAGAGGAGCATCTTGAACTGACTGTGAGCCAAACCTTGTACATTTTGTTTAAATTGAAGCACTTTCAGTTTTATCTACTTATCTTTAAAGATATATGTTAAGGATGTTTTGTAATCATCAAGTGTCTCTTAATTTATGGCTACAATTCCAGTGGACATAAATTGGGGGAGATTGTTGTGAATATGTTGTGTACTTGATGATCACTTAAACAAAATGTCTAAGTAGATTTTACTTAGTGAAATTATGTAGCACTCGACGGATAAGAGTTTTAGTCCCGACAGATAACTCATTATAGTCCCGACAGATGATTAACTTATTATCCATCGAGTGAGTAGCTTATATAATAATAAGTTTGTAGCACAGTGATGTATGCACCTTTGTATAGAATCTGTAGTAGCATATAAGTCATGTTGACTTTAACTAGATATGCAGAATAGGTTGATTAACTGTACATAAGCAATGTCTTGTAATTTTGTATAAGTGAAATGAAGTCAAGTGCCAAAATAGCTACCGACGGATGATTAACAAAGCTTCGACGAATGATCAAATGACTATCAACGGATGTTTAACATAGCAGTCGACGGATGATCAATTAAGTCATCGACGGATGATCTGAAAGTCGACGGATGATCATATCAAGATTCAAACATCAGTTGAACAGTGAAAGCTGACACACAGCCGTCGAGTTGGATACAAACACACTGTGGAAGCCCATTAACTGGGTAATAGAGGACGAAAAGCAGCAAAGATCAAAACTGTTAGATTTTATATTTGTTCAGTTCTTTTGACTTTGTAATCTTGGTAATATATAAACCAAGAGAGTAGCAAATAGAAAAATAACTGAGATAGCTGAGAAACATAAAAACAGAGAAATCTTTGTAAGCACAATCTTTAAGCATTTCCTGTATTCTCAGCAGTTCTATTTTGTAAGCAGCTGTGAGCATTTCTGCACACAGAGTCCTCTCGATATATTATATATATATCTGGCGGAATTGCTTAAATCCACCATAAAGTTTTTAAAAACTCTTGTTTTTAATTACTTATGTTTTGATTCATTCAAGTTTACATTCCGCATTGTGCTAATCAAACAAATATATCCATAATTGAGTTGAACATTTTTATTTCAAGAAAAAGGTTCAAGAATTCCATTCAACCCCCCTTCTGTAATTCTTGCTATATTGTTAAGGGACTAACAATATGTCACTTCTCTATAGAACAAATTATAGATCTCGACATGAACCTCAAAATAGTAATACAAACAAGTTAAAGTTTCAAGGCTATCAATCAACAAACGATCTATTTACTTAGATTGGAAAGTCTATAAAAGCATCTTGAAGTGTACAAGATCAAGGGACAATATTAACTAATAAAGGGTGGTCAAAGGGTTTAGAATCAGGGATAGCTTAGAAAAGGGTTTAGAACATCTTATTGCATGCAGTATGTAACGCCCTTCAAATCCGGGGTCTATATCTGGGGGTTACATGCCACTAACAATATAAATTAACCTGCAACATAATTATATAAATATACAACTAACCCCTTAAAACTACTACTCTGGATCTTTAAGATTTATGTAATTTAGTTTAGTTTAGGGTTAGTCTTGTTATTAGGCATGAATTTGTGATAAGCAATCTTCTCACAAATTGGGGGAGATTATTGTGCAAGACATGCCTATACAATAACAAGACTAAGTCATATTGACAACCCTGAGGTTTAGTTGTATGATAGTCTAAATCTGTATTATGTATTGTATTTCTTGAGTCTGTAAAAAGGTTAGAAGATTAGACTGGAGTATTTTTCCGTAAACAGTTTCAAGCCTACGAAATAAACTCTGGAAGAAGATCAAGTAAAGATCATGCCTCAGAGAAAAGATGTAGACGCTTGGAGTTGAATAAATCTGTTTTATGAAAAATGTTCTAAGTCAAGATATTGACAAGTCACAAATCAAGTTATATCGAGAAGTCATTCGAGAACTCCAGAATGACTTATCGAGAAGTCCAAAATGAATTATAGAGAAGTCTCACAGATATTGACAAGTCAAATGAAGATGTGAAGATTGGAGATATCGACAAGTCAATTCTGCATGTAGAGAACTCAGAGATATCGACAAGTCAAATGAAGATGTGAAGATTGGAGATATCGACAAGTCAATTTATCATTAGAGATCTCAGAGATATCGACAAGTCATTTCTACAGGTAGAGATCTAGAGATGTAGACCTTGACAAGTCAAATAGACTTATAGAGAACTCAGAGACCTCGACAAGTCAAATACACTTATAGAGAACTCAGAGATCTCGATAAGTCATTATACTTATTGAGATGTCACTTCTCTATAGAATAAACTGGAGATTTCGACATGAACTTCAAATACAATAATACAGACAAGTTAAAGATTCAAGACTATCAATCAACAAACGATCTATTTATTTAGATTAGAAATTCTACAAAAGTAGCTTGAAGAGTACAATATTAAGGGTCAAGATTAACTGACAAAAGATGGTCACAGACCTACAAGATTGTGCAAAGATTTATTAAGCTAAAAATAGAAAGAATCAGAGATAGCTTAGAAAAGGGTTTAGAGCATCTTATTGCATGTTGTGTAAACCAGTGTTTACTAATCTATAAAGTAAATACCGGTCCTTTGTTTTACATATAACAAAAGAGATCTAAATTTTCTTGTACTCTCTCGAGGAAGAAGCTGAGTTCTTATGTTTTTAAGAACACAAAATTTGTAACAAGACAAACTTAATTAATACAAATTAAGTGAGTTTTAAAATATTATGCTTGTTGTTTTAATTCTGCTAACTCAATATCTCTACAATTAAACTACTTTGTTAACCCACCATATCCAAACAATTTTTAAAAAGGCTAAAAATCAAAGAAACACATTCACCCCCCCATATTGTGCTCAATATCTAACAACTGGTGTTAGAGCAAAATCTGAAAAAAAACAGATAAAGATCTTGGAAGTATGAGTGCACAAAAGTTAAGTATATCAAGATACCGGCCTTTGTCAAATCCACTACATACTTTAGAAAAAGAAGATGATGCTGTTTATAAGGATGGCCAACCCATTATATATCCAGGTTCTCAAGAATGGCCATGAAAAGGGTTGAAGAATCTACTGATGGAGACATGGTCATCCCAGCTCATTCTGCCCCTAAAGACCCCTCAAAATACACTAAAACTGAAAAGGAGAAAGTCTCTCAGGATAGGGGATTACAATTAATTCTGATAGAGTCACTTGATAATATGATGTACAATAATATTGTCAACTGTGACACAGCCAAACAGATCTGGGAGAAAATAGAGATTTTGTTTGAGGGAACAAAGGAAGTTATGTCAAATCAAAATAGGATACTGGTGTCTTTGTATGAGGGTTTAATGGCCAAGCCTAAGGAATGAATCACTAAAGTTTTTGAGAGATTTAAAAAACTGATAAATGACTTGCAACTTCATGATAAATACTATGAAGCTAAGGAGGTTAACCTAAAGGTCTTGCTCTTCCTGATCACCTTGAACAAAAAGATATCAGCCATAAGAGAAGGAAGAGACTTGAGTAGAATGGCACTAGAGGTGTTGTATGAAATCTTGAAGACATATAAACTTGAAATGTTACAAAGAAAGTCATTAAGGTCAAACCAAGGACATATAGTTGATGGATCTAGTGCCTTAGTTGTCAATGACAGTGAAGCAAGTGAAGATGAACAAGATGCACAAACTCCAGTCATTCAGGCTGTGGAGCAAAAGAACAAAGGACCTCAAAAATGAGTTATTTTGGAGCTAGAGGAAGATGAGTACTATACCCTTGATGAGCTAGATAAGATGAACCAATCTATGGCATACCTGGCTAGAAATTTTTTTCTAACATTAGGGTCAAAAAGCCAAGATTTTTCAAGAACAAGGGATAGTCTTCCAACAACAACAATTGAAAACCAAAAGCTCAGTATAACTCATCTAGCAAAGGTGGCTACAAGACCGGATCTGTTTATAGTTCAAAGATAAGGTGCTTTATCTGTGATAAGTTGGGTCACTTTGATACTGAGTGCAGGAAGCCAAAGAATGTGAAGAAGGATAAAGCCTATCTGGAATTGGAAGCAAAGTATGAAGCTCTCTTGAAGAATTAACATGGAAAAGCTTATATTGCTGAAGGAAAGAGTTGGGATGACATTGATAAAGATGATAAAAAGAAGAATTTGGAAATTATGCTTTCATGGCTCTTGAGCATGGGAAATCATCCACTTCAAAATTATAGGTCTATTCCTTAAGAACAAGCTTAAGTATGCATGTGAAATAGAAGCTGTGTTGAAGAAAAAGTTGGAGAAGAATGAGGTGAAGCTAAAGTCTTTCAGAAATGCATCTCGGTTGGTTGGACAATACCTTGAGAAAAATAAACCATGTGCTAACATAGCTATCGATTTGGACTATAATGCCTTGAACATCAATAAGAAAAATGAAGGTGACAAAGGGAAAACAATTGTAAATCAAGATGTCCCAGCTATGCTGAGAAAAGTTGATGCATCTTTGTTCAAGGCATGTGAAGTCAATTTCAGTGAAGAAGAGTTGGTCATCAAGAAAGAACTTGCAGATGAAGATACTGAAAAGAAAAATGGATAAACCACTCCTATTGCTGAAATCAAGAAGAAGCCCATGGTAAACCAAGTCTCTAAGACACCAATCAAAGAAATCAAGACTGAGAATGTAAGAAAGAAAAAGAAGAACAAGAATGGGAAGATTAGAATAAATAAGAGAAATAACTTTGCATTTGTTGCAGATGCTCCCAGGAAACAATGTCAAAAGTATGGCTCTACAAGTCATCTAACTTACCTTTGTAAAAATGCTGTTATTGAGCCAAAAGTGGGAGTATGCAAGTATAATGAAGCAAAGGCTGAATATCCCTATTCCTTCTGTGACAGATTTGATTGCATTCCTTATAGTATGAAAGTGATGACAAGCTGTTATAAACTGAGACTAGATCTCAAAGAAATTAACAATTGGATCTACAACTAAAAAAGAACATGCAAATCAATCACTGAATAATATTCTTTATGAATCATCAAATTCAACTTCTGCAAATTCTGTTAACAAGAAGAAAGTACCCAACACTGCTTGGGTAGCTAAACACACTTAATCCTCATTGTGTGCAGGGCAATGTAAAGAAGGTCATATGAATCATAGACAGTGGATGCTCCAGGCATATGATAGGTGATAAAGCCCTGCTATCATAATTTGAGGAGATGGCTGACCCATTGGTGACTTTTGGAGACAACAACAAAGAATTCACAATGGATATGGCAAGTTAGTCTCTGGAAATATTGTCATTAAAGATGTAGCATTAGTAGCTGGTCTTGAGGTGAATATCCTGAGTGTTAGTTATTTCACTTTTAAAAGATTCAAGGTCTCGTTTGACAAAGGAGAATGTTCAATTATCAGCAAAAAGACTGGTAAAGTTGCTTTGAAAGGAGAAATAAAGGGAAGCTTGTTTGTAGCATATTTACACTCAACAAATAAGGATGGAATATGTTGCTTCTACACCAAGGCATCTTTTGAGAAAAGCAAGCCATAGCAGTAGAAGCTCTCTCACCTGAATTACGAAGCAATTAATACATTGGTTAAAAAGGAGTTAGTGAGAGACATGTCAAATATGGAGTTTGCTCAAGATGAAGTTTGTGAGGCTTGTCAAAAAGGCAAAATGAAAAGGTCTAGTCATAAAAGCAAAACTATGAATTCTATAAGTGCACCTTTGCAACTTATTCACATGGACCTATTTCGGCTAGTTAATGTCTTATCAATTTCAAGGAAGAAATATGCACTTGTGATGGTGGATGACTACTCAAGGTACACATGGGTAAAGTTTATGTATTCAAAGGATGAAACTCCATACATCATTATTAAACATATCAAGAAAATTGAGAAGCAGGCTGAATATCAGAATTGTGTGAAAAGATTGAGGAGTGACAATGTCATATAATTAAGAAATGCAATCTTAACTAAATTCTGCAAGGACAAGGGCAGTATTCAAGAGTTTTCAGCAGCAAGGACACCTCATCAAAATGGGGTAGTTGAAAGAAAGAATAGAACTTTGGTTGAGGCTGCTACAACAATGCTGCAAGATGCCAATTTGCTAACAAGTTTTTGGGAAGAAGTTGTCAACATTGCATGCTGCACTCAAAATAGATATCTTATCAACAAAAATCTTGGCAAATCACCCTACTCAATCTTATTAAAAAGGAAGCCTACTGTGAAGCATCTGCATGTGTTTGGAAGCAAGTGTTTTGTTCTAAAAGACAACTCTGAATATGTGGGAAATTTGACTCTAAAGTTTTTGAAGCAATTTTTATGGGTTATTCATCGGAAAGAATTGCCTACAAAGTCTATGTGATTGAACAAAAGAAAATTATGGAAAGCTCAGATGTGACTTTTGATGATGACAAGTGTCCAGGATTGGAATTCCGTGATGAAAATGAAGTTGAAGCCCTTAAGTTTGAAAATCTCCACATTGATAGTGATTCTGAAGATGAAGCTGAGATCAACATAAGCAACAGAATAAACTAAGAGTCAACTGAGCAAGTGAATCATGAAAATAGAAGCTCATCTCAAACACCTGAATTTGATAGCACAAACTCAGGGGGAGAAAGAGGAGAAAGTTCTGCAAGTCATGCCAATGGTGAAGAAAATGCAGAAATGAACAAACTCACACCAAAAAATGGGATATAAGTCACACAGGAGAAGCAATTATTGGCTAATGAGTGTCTATATGCATGCTTTATTTTAAATTGAGTCTAAGAAAACTGAGAAAGCTCTACTTGATCCTGAATGGATATCTGCTATGCAAGAAGAGCTAAAACAGTTTGAAAGAAACAAAGTTTGAAAGTTGGTTCCTGTACCAAAGAACAGAAGTATAATTGGAACAAAGTGGGTGTACAGGAACAAAATGGATGAAAATGGAATTATAACAAGAAACAAAGTAAGGTTGGTTGTAAAAGGCTACTCACAGGAAGAAGGAACTGATTATGATGAAACTTTTGCTCCAGTTGCAAGACTTGAAGCAATAAGGATCTTTCTTGCATTTGTTGTACACTCAAACTTTTGAAGTGTATCAAATGGATGTTAAGAGTGCATTCCTAAATAGTGAGTTGGAAGAAGAGGTTTATGTGCAACAGCTACCTAACTTTGAAGATCCATAATTTTTAGATTTTGTCTACCAACTTCTCAAGGCCCTCTATGGATTAAAGCAAGCACCTAGATCTTAGTATGGCACACTGTCAGAATTTTTGCTAAACATGGATTCACTAGAGGAACAATTGACAAGACTCAATTCTACAAGCAGCATTGTGGTGATATGATCCTAGTTCAAATCTACGTGGATTATTTTTGTTCTACTAATGAAAAACTATGTCAAAGATTCTCAAGACTCATGTAAAGTGAATATGAAATGAGCATGATGGGAGAATTAAGTTACTTTCTTGGACTTCAATTCAGTCAAAGAAGTGATGGAATCCTCATCAGCCAAACTAAGTATGTTAAAGACTTTTTGAAGAAATTTGGAATGGTTGATTGTTCACCTGCATCAACACCTATGTCTATAGTTACAAAGTTGGATGAAGATAAGAAAGGAAAAAGTGTAAACATTTCAGGTTATAGAGGAATGATTGGATATTTGTTATATTTGACTACTAGTAATCAGATATTATGTCTGCAACATATTTGTGTGTAATATTTCAAGCCAATCCAAATGAATCATATTTGATGGCCGTGAAAAGAATTTTCAGATACTTAAAGGGAACACCAAACTTGGGATTATGGTATCCTAAGGGAACTGGATTTGAAGCTGTTGGATAAACATATGCAGATTTTGCTGGATGCAGAGTTGACAAAAAGAGCAGTAGTGGAAACTGTCAATTTCTTTGACAAAGACTTGTATCCTGGTATAGTAAGAAGCAACAATCTGTGTCAACTTCCACAACTGAGGCTGAATACATAGCTGCTGGAAGTTGTTGTGCTCAAATGCTTTGGATTAGAAATCAACTAATGGACTATGGCCTAGTGTTACACAAAATTCCAATTATGTATGACACTGCTAGTGCTATTTATATTATTGCTAATCCAGTTAATCGTTCTAGAACAAAGCATGTTGATGTAAGGTACCATTTCATTAGAGAACATGCTGCAAATGGTACTATTGAGATTATTTTTGTTCCAACAGAAAAATAATTGGCTGACATTTTCACTAAACTTTTAGATGAAGCAATTTTCACTAGATTTGTTGGTGCAATTGGAATGTTAAATTCTTCATCCTAAAGGCAAGAACTCAACTAATATGTTGCAGCGGATTTATTTCTAACAAATCAAAATTAATATGGTTTTATTGGAAATTAACTGAAATATGATTTATAAATATTTCAGAATTCTCTGTATATTTATTTTTCAAAATTCAGCTTGGAATTTTTCAAATTCTAAGAAAAACTGTTTAAATGTTAATTTACATTTTCAATGTGTAAAAATAGCATAAGACAGAATCAAAAGCAACAAAAGTATATAGAGAATTGAGTTCTCGATAAGTATAATTGACTTCTCGACACGTCATTTTGAGACTTCTCGATAGAGTTCTCGATAAGTCATTTTCTTGACTTCTCGAAGGACTTCTCGACAAGCTTCATTATGACTTCTCGATAGGTCATTGTAGAGATCTCGATATATGTTAATTCATAGAGTTCTCTACAAGTATTCACTCTTAGACTTCTCGATAACTTAGAACTGAAATAATTTAATTCAATAAATTATTTTAGTAAAATATTTTTGATATAAAATCATTCTAATTTTATTTTGTTTTATTCAAATAAAAACTAGAAAAATTCAGTCCATTCAGGAAAAACTGGGTATTTATGTGACATCTCGATATGTCATTATTTAGTTCTCGATAAGAGTCAGGAAAGTGACATATCGATATGTATCTATTCTCTCATGTGACTTCTCGAAAAGCAAATCCCAACTATTTATTTCTACTTCTTAACAAGTCACTTACCTTTTTCTATAAATACCCAGACACCTCGACATAACCCTTTTTTACGCTTTCGAGATCTCAAGTGACCTAGCTTTTACTAACCTTAACCGTCATCTCTCATTTCAAACTCTTTCTTCTTCAAATCTCTTACACACTCAAATTCAAACACTTCAAATGTCATCAAATAATGTTAGAGCTGTTATCCCTAAGGATGGAACCAACTACATGGCTTTCACAGATGCAAACTAAGCTCCTGAGAGTTTCAAGAGCTTTGTCAAGTTTCTATCTGAGACATACTTTTCAGGTGCTCTAACTACAAATCCTATTATGTACCTGGATGTTCTCAATGATTTCTGGAACTCAGCTGTAGTTAGGACAACTGTGCATGAGAACTAAGCTGTATCCATAATAGTTACCTGCTCAATCCAAGTCCAATAGGTGGAATTTACTGTGAATGATGTCAACCTGGCTTTGGGCATTCCTACTGACAACTTGTGGAGGTGCCTACTCAACAAGAACTAGCTGAATTCATGGACTTCATCAATTACAGTGAAATGATCAACCTTGCCAGCTTGAACAAGAAGCATTTGAGGAGGGAATGGTCATTCCTGTTTGGTTCAGATGTTAGAGGCTTCAGCTGTAGGAAGACATGGTATGACAATATCTCAATTATTGTTCAGAAGCTAATGAACTTCGTGGCTCACAACAGACACATTAATATGGGGCTCTTGATTCTGGAGGAACTCAGCATAAGGCTCACAATGCCTTTGGACACAAGAGGTAAGGAAATTTTCTTTTCTAGGTTTATAATGTCTATTTTAAATTATAAAGTTCAATACATTCATTTACTTAATGGTATTGATAGAACAAAAATAGGCAATTGTAAACAGGTGTCCAAAATACTGTTTGACTCACTTATTACAAAGAACAAGGTACCTATAAGTCTTAGAATCACTCCATTTATGTTGGAGAGATTCATGACATCCCTTACCCTATTCCTGATATGAGGTCTAATGTAACATCTATCACAGTTATAGCTCCTGTGCCTGTGGAGAAACAAACACGGGAATACCAATATGGGCCTTCTTATACCGAAACCCTTCCTCCTCTACCATTAAAAGCTAGAAAACAACCACTTCATCCTCTCAACAGGGTGGAGTGAGTAAAAAGAAGAGAAAGTAGACACCCTTGACTGTTGTGAATGAGAATTGTGAGGATCAAACATAACCAGAGTCTACCTTGGTCAAAAAGCCAAAGAAGGTACAAAAAACTGAGTTGACCACTCAATTAGCTACCTCTATATCCTCCCAAAAGGATGCAGATGTAAAAGAGGGATTTAAACATACTCTAGAGGCATCCTCTCAACAGGGTGTCTCTATTAAACAAAGCACTCTCCCTAGTGCATCTTGTAAAGAGTCTGCACCACAACTTGAACACACTCAAGTTTATGAAAGAAGAAATAAGAATAACACACACAATGAGAGCACATCATTTAAAGCTCCCTCATCTATTCAGGGGGGAGCTTCCAACACTCAACTCTAAAATCACTAATCTTATCTCCCAAATTTCTTCTACATATAATGAAACACTTGAATCCACTTCTCAAGTGTTGTCAGAATCAAGTGACACAGTTCAAGAGACTGTACTCACCACCCAGGAACCACATTCAATTGGTAAGAGGCTACAAGCTGGGGTAGACCTTGATGACACCAACAAAAACACAGGGGTTTCATTAGTTTTTACCGAAGACTCAGTGGTAGTACCAAATGAACCTTCATGTGCAAATCAATTTTCACATTTAGAAAGGTTTGAGGGTAGTACTCCTGAGGGGTAGCTATCTAAATCCTCTCCAATTCAATTGGAGGTTCCTCATGTGGGGACAACTCCTCTAAAAACCCTAGCTGAAATTGCTTTGTCAATTGAAGCTAGGTGGCCAATTATTCATGATCCAACTATTGGGGAGACAAGTATAGCACGTCAATGTAGCAAGAATTACAGAAGGGGGGTTGAATGGAATTCTTGAACCTTTTTCTTTAAATAAAAATGTTCAACTCGATTATTGATATATTTGTTTTGATTAGCATAATGCGGAATATAAACTTAAATGAATCATAACACAAGTAATTAAAAATAAGAGTCTTTAAAAAATTTCTGGTGGATTTAAACAATTACACCTGAGATATATATAATATATCGAGAGGACTCTGTGTGCAGAAATGCCCACATCTGCTTACAAATGGAACTGCTGAGAATACAGGAAATGCTAAAGATTATGCTTACAAATATTTCTCTGTTTTTGAGTTTCTCTCAGTTATCTCAGTTATTTTTCTATTTGCTACTCTCTTGGTTTATATAATACCAAGATTACAAAGTCAAAAAGACTGAACAAATATAAAATCTAACAGTCTTAATCTTTGCTGCTTTTCGTCCTCTATTACCCAGTTAATGGGCTTCCACAATGTGTTTGTATCCAACTCGACGGCTGTGTGTCAGCTTTCACTGTTCAACTGATGTTTGAATTCTTGATATGATCATCCGTCGACTTTCAGATCATCCGTCGATGACTTAATTGATCATCCGTCGACTGCTATGTTAAACATCCGTTGATAGTCATTTGATCATCCGTCGAAGGCTTTATTAATCATCCATCGGTAGCTATTTTGGCACTTGACTTCATTTCACTTATACAGAATTACAAGACATTACTTATGTATAATTAATCAACCTATTCTGCATATCTAGTTAAATTCAACATGACTTATATGCTACTACAGATTCTATTCAAAGGTGCATACATCACTGTGCTACAAACTTATTATTACATAAGCTACTCACTAGATGGAAAATAAGTTAATCATCCATCGGGACTATAATGAGTTATCCGTCGGGACTATAATTCTTATATGTCGAGTGCTACATTATTTCAGCAAGTAAAATCTACTTAGATGTTTTGTTTAAGTGATCATCAAGTACACAACATATTCACAACAATCTCCCCCAATTTATGTCTTCTGGAATTGTAGCCATAAATTTAGAGATACTTGATGATAACAAAACATCCTAAACATATATCTTTAAAGATAAGTAGATAAAACTAAAAGTGCTTTAATTTAAACAAAATGTACAAGGTTTGGCTCACAGTGAGTTCAAGATGCTCCTCTAGCCTGGGCAGGTTTTTCTAGTTTCTTGAAGGTCTGGATCTTCTTCTAAGCTTTCTGTTGTTTTCTTCAATTTGATTCTGGAGCTGCCTGTGGAATTCTAGTTCATCAGATTCTGAGAGATCTAGCATTTCTTGCATCTCCAAGAGAGTCTCATTGCTAGAGATACTCAATTGGTCTTCTAGTCTGAAGAATCTTCTCACACCCTTGTCATCCATGAATTCCATCAGCCAGTAGGGCCTTAGATGCACTCTTCTCCCTGTGTATGGGATGATTAGAGTCTTTGGGAGTGCATCTTTAGCTCTAACACTCCTCAACTCTTCAATCTTCTTCAATACTAGTCTTCTTGCAGTTACATTGAACCCAAAGTTTTTCTTGAAGGATGAATAGGCTTTGATCAACACAGCCTGGCTTTCTTGAAGTATCCTGTGAAGAGGCCACTGAATCTCCCTTCCTCCTTTGTACTTGAACACCAACCTTTCAGGTAGGTTTCTGTATGCATCAATTGCCCTTACTTCATCCAGTTACTCCAGATAAAGGTTTAGATCTGAGAATTATTTAATGTCACACAGGTACAAGTAGTCTCCCCTGTTGACCTTGGGTTGAGCTATAACTACTAACTTGGATTTGAGAGGTGACAGCTTCACTTTCTTGACTGCCCTTGATTTTGTCCTTTTTGGATTGGTAAGGATTGGCAAGTTGAAGTCAGGAATTGGTAATTTATCCCACTCTAATGGCTCATCCTTTGGCACAATAGGCTCTCCATGTATGTTCCTGTAGGGGTCCACCACCCTTATGTCTTCAAATACCACAGAGGGCTTTGATGCTTGAGTTTTAGCTGGTGTGGATTCCTTAGGAAATTGATCTTCCAATTCCTTGTCAACAACATCCAGTTTCCTTTTTGTTCTTCTAGCCAATTCCTACTTTCTTGGGGATTTCTACTGTTCTTCAATCTTCTTCTTTGATTCAGCAGCTTCAGATGGTTGAGAGGGAATTTGTTGAGAAGAGTTTACAACCTGTAGCTTGGCCAAGATGATAATCTGCTCTTTCTTTTGTTTAAATTTCTTAGCATCTAGAGCAGCTTGCCTCTTTTCCTTCTTTAATCTTGCTTTCTCTTCTTTCTTTGCTTGAGCAAACTGTGGATGTCCAGCTACCACACAAATTTCCTTTCCATTTCTGAATATCTTAGCAATTCTCCTTTTTGAAGCTGAATCAGTTGGATCTTTATAGAAGACAATGGATCTTGACAGAAGCTTCTTTTCATCAGGCTTGGGTGTCTCATACACAGTGTCCAAGGGATTCTTCAAAGATGACTTTGGATAATTTGCCCTTGGTTTGAGAATTATTTCAGCCTTTTGTGATTTGATGCAGGAAGATTGTCCTTTCTCCAGATAGTTCATGCTTATCTCATTCACACTGATTGGCTTGACATGAGAGTGATGGATGGCTGACTTAACTGGCTCCTCAACTAGTTTAAACTTTCTCTAAATTTCCTCATCAATCTTTTCCCATTTGATTAAACTCAACTTTCCTTTTTCAGCAACTTTCAAATTTGCTGCTGCTGCTTCAATTAGATCTATACCATCTGCAACTGGTGGCTTGGAGATAGTAATTGAAGGTACAATTACTTTGCTGATTTGTACTTGAAGTTTATCCCCCTCTGTTGGTCCTTTCTCCCCCTTACTTGATTCTCTCTCCCCCTTTTTGTTATCATCAAGTTGAGGAGTTAGGCCTTGTGCTTTAGCCAGTTGCATGAGAAGATTTGTCTGAGTCTGTTGATTTTGAAGAAGAATAGCCACCGAATCTTCAGTAACTTGAACTCTGTTTTCCATCTTGGCTAGCTTATTTTCAGACTCTGATTCTCTCCTCAATCTTAGTAGTAGATCTTGCATGGTACCATATGGCATTACTGAATCCAGCTTCTCAGAGTTATAGGTCTTCAAGTCAGCTATATCTCTTTTCAATTCATCCACACTGAGATTCTGTCTTAAGTGCTGGATCTTCAATAGATGTAGAGAGTCTATGTGAGCTTGAAGAACAGCCTTGGTACCAGCATCTGAAGTTTCCTGAAGGGCCTGTTGAATAGCTATTACTTGTTTGACCAAAGACACCTCAAATTGTCCTGGTGTAGATTCCTTTGCCCATGCCCATTCAGGTAAACTTAAAGCAAAACTTGGGCCTTCAGCTCCCCCTAAGTTCATGCTTCCATCCAAAGAACCAGAGTCATCATCATTAGAATTTACTCCAAATTCTTCAGATGGCTCCCCAGCTTGAGAAGGTATCCTGTTAACAGCAGCTTTATCTCTTTGAAGAGATTCTGTGGTGTGCACCAAATTCAAAGTCTGCTCTGCCTCCACATTGCCCTGAGCAGCCAACAATTGATAGGCTGACACAGGATGAGTAAAAGTGTCAACATCCAAGGAAATGTTATCAATTTCAGCTTTGTAAAGTTGCTGAAATTGTCTTTCCTTTTCAGCATCATCCACAATCATTGACTCACTAGCAATGGCTGGATTCACCCTTATTTCTCCTGTACCTATTTTTCTCTCATATTCTCTCTTTTGTTGCATCAGGGTCTCACCCTGGCTCCCCACCCTCACACCCTCACCTTCACCTACTAAGGTGGGACTCCTCTCACTCACTTTTGCCAATCCTGAATAAATGGATTGCTGAGATTCACTCTTTTCCTCTCCTTTTGCCTGGGAGCAACCCAGCCTCTCACTCAAAGCACTCTCCTCTCTCAGTCCTAAGAGTGATTATATTACCACTAAATCTTCTGCACTAGAAATAATTGAAGTTTAAAGTTGTGCAGAGACACTCGACGGATAAGTGATATCCATCGGGTGAGTGGTAAAGCTATCCGACGGATAACTGCTGTTAAGCTTATCCGTCGGGACACAATCACTACTCGATGAATGAGAAATATCCATCGAGAGAGTATAAATGAATGAGGTGGGAAGAGAAACTATTGTTGACTCTGTGTTGATTGAGGTTATTTGAGGCACAGATGTCACAATAGTATCTGAAAGAATTGGCAAGTGAGCCACCAAATCATCTAAAAGATGATGCTCACATGCACTAGATTTTGGC
Organism: Apium graveolens; assembly: GCF_009905375.1. Classification (NCBI taxonomy): domain Eukaryota; kingdom Viridiplantae; phylum Streptophyta; class Magnoliopsida; order Apiales; family Apiaceae; genus Apium; species Apium graveolens. The sequence goes on from NC_133648.1 coordinate 37,998,681, forward strand.
TTCCCCAACAGAGTTAAAGAAGGGGAATCAGGAATTGAAGTGTTTATCATATCCACTTCCAGTGAGTTAGTTGGTGAGTATGGTGTTTCAGTGGCTTCTATTATAAGAGATTTTGGCTGTGACTCCACATTTATTGGAGCCACATCAATCTGAATTTGAGAAGGTGCATGGACTGTGTCTTTAGCACCAGTTTGCACTGTGTGTGTGCCCTGTGCATCCCCAGTTGTTTTAGATTTCTTCTTTCTAGTGTAAGTTTGGGGTGAGCTTGTGTCCCTAACCCTTTTGGCCTGTGCTCTTGGATGAGAGCTTTGTTCAATAGCCACATCCTTTTGGGAGGATGCAGCTAGAAGTGAGCTTTTGTCCTTTTTAAGCACTGCAGTTTGTTGGGAAACTGCAGTGTGGCTAGGCTGGGATTCACTCAACTCTCCAACCTTATCCTTGGGGTTTCTTTGATGTTCACCCCTTCCCTCACCTATCTGACCCTCCTTCACACTCCCCTCTTTGACTTTGGTAGATTTTTCAACTGGTACCTTTTGAGAGATACCAGAGGGGGTTTTCTTTGATTTGGATTTGGAAATTACAGTTGTTTTGGCAGCTTTGGTAGGCAACTGTTCGGTCATTGTCACAGTTGCCATAGCTATGCCTGAAGTCAAAGAAATAGAACATTGGCACATCCCTATGGTGGTTGGCTCTGTTCAAATCTGCAATGATTCTTCTCTCTTGAACCCAACAAGCTAATTTGTTGTTTGGGTTCTCAAGTGCAATTTCTTGACAAAGATGGTTAGCCAATAGCATAAAACATCTAGCATAATATATGTTCTTTCCCCTTTTGGCTAACTCACCTAGTTTAAAACCTAACTCATATATGACAAGGTCACCGAAATTGTAAAATTTGTCTGTAACTAGCATGTATAGCATGTTAAGCATGGAAATGTTCACAGAGTCAAAATTACTGATTTTTCCAGAGAAAACTTTAGTTACAACATCACACATAAAACTCCATTCCTTCCTAAGACCTAATCTCCTAATATCACTTAGCTTATTAGTAGGAAGTGCATAATGCATGGAATTAAGCATATTGATCAAATCAGTGTCAGTGTATGGTGAAGTTACATTATCATCAGGAATCTTGAAACATGCTTTTATCACATCACTATTGATACAGAATTCATTACCTTTGATGGTCAGAGTAATGGTTTTGTCAGTAGAGTTGTAAATTGCAGAGGTCCACATCTCTTCTACAACTTCACAAAAGATTGTGGGTGATTTAAGCATGGAAAAACTTAACTTGCAGTTCTTCACGAAGTCCATCATCTTGTGATAGTCTTCTGATTGCTGAATGCCCTTGTTGACCAAAGCAGTGAAGTTATTCTTCTCATGGATGAACCCAGTCTGAGACATAATCTTTACTACAGGTGCCATTGTTAGAGAAGGAAAGCTTGAAGAGAAAGAGGATTTTTGCTTGAAAGAGAATGAAATAAACACAGTTAAATTTGAGAATGATAAAAGAAAATGTTTAGAATGAAATAAGCTTTTGTACTTTGCTCAAAAACAACGGATAAAAATAATAAAGAGAAGTAAATTACCCAATAGAAATTGCCTAAATTAGCCGTTTTAAAATAAACTGTAAAAATTCCACTCATTATCCGTCGTGTAATGCTTACAAACTGTAAGTATACTCGATGGATAATGTTCAGGGAATTAACGGTTAAGATTTAGACACTTCGACAGATGAGGATAAACTGTTATCCGTCGAGTTTTAAAAGATTCCAGAAAAATAATTAATTTTTATTTGCACATTGTATATCGACGGATGACTTAACTCGATGGATAATGGTCATCCGTCGAGATGCAAATTTTGACTTAGTCAAAATTTCATTCATGACTAAAAATCAGTTAAATTTATGGCTACTTTTCAACTTGTAAAATAACTCAGATAGATTCAAGAGTAATTAAGCATACCTAACTCACTTACCAACCTAGAAAAGGTGGATTCATACAGTGGCTTGGTAAATATGTCTGCAAGTTGCTTCTCACTTGGAACAAAATGTAACTCTACAGTACCATTCATTATGTTCCCTTATGAATTGGTACTTGATATCTATGTGCTTTGTCCTTGAATGTTGCACTGGATTTTCAGTGATGGCAATTGCACTTGTGTTATCACAGAAAATAGGAATCCTCTCAACTTGCAAACCATAGTCTAGCAATTGATTTTTCATCCATAAAATCTGTGCACAGCAACTGCCAGCAGTAATATATTCAGCTTCAGCTTTAGAGTTAGAAACTGAATTTTGTTTTTTACTGAACCAGGACACAAGCTTGTTTCCTAGAAATTGACAAGTTCCTGTTGTGCTTTTTCTGTCAATTCTGCAACCTGCATAGTCTGCATCTGAATAACCAGTTAGATCAAAACCAGAATCTCTAGGATACCAAATGCCAAGTTCTGGTGTTCCCTTGAAATATCTGAAAATTCTCTTAATAGCTATTAAGTGAGTCTCTCTAGGATCAGCCTGAAATCTAGCACATAAATATGTAGCAAACATTATAGCTGGCCTACTAGCTGTTAAGTACAGAAGTGAGCCAACCATGCCTCTATAGCTTGAAATATCCACAGACTTTTCAGTAGTGTTTAGTTCAAGCTTAGTTGCAGTGGCCATGGGAGTTTTTGCAGATGTACAATCCATTAGATCAAACTTCTTTAAAAGATCAAAAATATATTTAGTTTGACTAATGAATATTCCATCACTAACTTGCTTAACTTGTAAACCAAGAAAGTAAGTTAGTTCTCCCATCATACTCATTTCATACTTACTTTGCATCAGTTTGGCAAACTTTTTACAAAGTTTCTCATCTGTAGAACCAAAGATAATATCATCTACATAAATTTGAACAAGTATGCTAGAGCCATTAATATTTCTGAAAAATAAAGTTTTATCTACAGTACCTCTTGTGAAGTAATTTTCCAAAAGGAACTTTGATAAAGTGTCATACCAGGCTCTAGGTGCTTGCTTCAGTCCATAAAGTGCTTTCAGTAGATAATAGACATACTCTGGAAAATTTGGATCTTCAAAGCCAGGAGGTTGACTAACATACACTTCTTCCTCCAAATCCCCATTCAGAAAGGCACTTTTGACATCCATTTGACAGACCTTGAAATTGGCATGGGCTGCATAGGCTAAGAAGATTCTGATGGCTTTAAGTCTTGCAACAGGAGCAAATGTTTCATCAAAATCTATTCCTTCTTGCTGGCAATAACCTTTAACAATCAATCTGGCTTTGTTCCTTACTACTATACCATTTTCATCCATCTTGTTTCTGAATACCCATTTGGTGTCTATTGGATTCTTTCCTTTAGGCTTGGGTACCAGCTTCCATACTTTATTCCTTTCAAATTGGTTTAGCTCCTCCTGCATAGCTAAAATCCAATCAGGATCTAACAAGGCTTCTTCTACCTTCTTTGGTTCTTCCTTTGACAGAAAGCTGCTGTATAGACATTCTTCTTGAGTTGCTCTCCTGGTTTGAACTCTAGAAGAAACATCACTAATAATCAGTTCAAAGGGATGATCTTTTGTCCATTTCTTTGGTTGAGGTAGATTAGCTCTAGATGAAGAGACCTCAATGTTATCTTGATGTGTGATTGAGTTTTGATTGCTACAAACTCCCCCTGAGTTTGTGGATCTTTGATTTGAGAAAGGGGTACTTCCTATAGGTGACCTTCCTTGATTTCCTGCTCCTTTAGATAACCCGATGGATGGTGAATTTTGAGTACCGATGGATGAGGCAGGTTGTCTTCCGACGGATAACACAGATTGCCTTCCGACGGATGAAGCATTATGTAACTCGACGGATGTTGAGTTATATGCTTCATTGGTGGTAGATTTGTCTGCATTATCCTTAGACACTGTTTCTTGATCACTCTCATCATCACTTTCATCACTGACCATCTCAATATTGTCGAATTTGAGGCTTTCATGGTAATCTCCATCTTTTAGTCCTTTAATCTTTTTATCATCAAACACAACATGTATAGATTCAACAACAATGTTGGTTCTTATATTGTAGACTCTATATGCTTTACCAACAAAATATCCAACAAAAATTCCTTCATCTGCTTTAGCATCAAACTTCCTATTTTGAACAGTTTGATTTCTCAGAATATAGCATTTACAACCAAAAACATGAAGAAAGTTTAGAGTTGGCTTCTTGTTCTTGAACAATTGATAAGGAGTCATGCTTCTTGCTTGATTAATTAGAGAGATGTTCTGAGTGTAGCATGCAGTGTTTACAGCTTCAGCCCAGAAATATGTTGGTAATTTTGATTCTTCAAGCATTGTCCTTGCAGCTTCAATAAGAGATCTATTCTTTCTTTCCACTACTCCATTCTGTTGTGGAGTCCTTGTTGCTGAAAACTCATGCAAGATCCCATTTTCCTCACAAAATGCTCTCATGACATAGTTCTTGAACTCAGTTCCATTGTCACTCCTGATTTTTCTAACTTTGAAATCAGGATGATTGTTAACTTGCCTTATGTGATTGATGATGATTTCACTAGCCTCATCTTTAGACTTTAGGAAATATGTTCAAGAGAAATTTGAGAAGTCATCTACAATTACTAGGCAAAATCTTTTCTTTGAAATTGACAATACATTGACTGGTCCAAACAAATCCATGTGAAGGAGTTGCAGAGACTCTTCAATTGCTGAATCAAGTTTCTTCCTGAATGATGCTTTGATATGCTTCCCTTTTTGGCAGACATCACACAGTCCATCCTTTGTAAACTCCACTAGAGGAATGCCTCTAACTAGCTCTTTCTTTACCAGCTCATTCATGGTCTTGAAGTTTAAATGAGATAGCTTCTTGTGCCATAACCAACTTTCATCTTGACTTGCTTTACTGAGAAGACAAGTTACAGATTCTGCTTTAGTTGAGTTGAAGTCAGCTAGATACACATTTCCTCTTCTCACACCAGTGAGAATCACTTTGTTATTTTGATTGTTAGTCACAACACAGGCTTCTTTGTTGAAGGTTACTGAGTTGCCTTTGTCACAAAGCTGGCTGATACTCAACAGATTGTGTTTGAGACCATCCACTAAGGCAACCTCTTCAATGATGACATTGTCCTTTGAAATCAAGCCATATCCCACAGTATAACCTTTGCTGTCATCTCCAAAAGTGATACTTGGGCCAACTCTCTCCTTAAACTCTGTGAGCAGGGTAGAATCACCAGTCATGTGTCTTGAACAACCACTATCCAAGTACCAAAGATTCTTTATGTTTCCCTGCACACATCAAAATCAAATCAAGTTGATTTTGGTACCCAAGTTTCCTTGGGTCCTGCCTTGTTAGCTTTCTTCTTCTATTTCTTAGGCCTTATCTCATTTGACTTAGGAATTTCAGATTCTTCCTTAGTCAATTGGGTTGTACCTTTGAAACCACTAAATGCAACAGAATTATCATGCATGTTATGGTTAACAGGAAATGGCATGCTTGGTGCAAACATGTTATTCCAGTAAGGCATGCTAAATGGCATTTGAGGCATATTATATGCAGCATAATATGGATTAGGTGCAAATTACATATTAGCAAACTGTGCATTCATGTTTTGTGTAGGCATAGCATTAACAGGCATGGGAGGCATGGCATTCATGTTAGGAAATTGAGGCTGAACAGACATGGGAGTAGGCATGGCAGATTTGCAATTAACAGACAAATGATTTATACTACCACACTTGACACAGATTTTTCTAGGAGCATATTTATCAGGTGTGTAGTTATTGTGTTTATTAATCCCTACTTTACCATTCCTATTGTTTTTCCTTTTAGTCTCTGTTTTTACCTCTATCTTCTCAAGTTCGTCACTTAACTGTTTGACAGTCATGTGACCAACATTAGCCTTTTTCCCTTTCTTAGCTTGACTTGACTCTCTAGAAACAAAGTTCTTGAAAACAGACCCATACTTTTCATTTAGCTTGATTAATTTGGCTTTGCTAATGGGTTTGCTTACAGCCGACAGATGAGGATTTTTATCATTCGACGGATAACACTTTTTGTTATCCGACGGATAGTCCTCATCATCCGTCGAGTCTACATCTGTCAGCAACCCATCTACCAAAATAGGTTCTAGTTTCTCCTTATTCTTTTTCCAGGTTTCATCACAAAAAGACTCAATTCCTTGAACCTTGGTGATTTGAGCATGAACATCCCTAGATGTTTTCCATGCTTTAATCACCTCTTGTTCACGCTCGAGCTGCTTCTTCAAAATTTCCTCCTTTTTCAAGGACTCTGTTAATTGCTCCTTGGCAATCTTACACTAATTTTTTAGTTTCTCAAACTCAACAAACTGAGACTCAAGCACATTGTTCCGCTCACTTAAAAACAAATTGTTTTCTTTGATTTTAGCATTTTCTTTAGTGAGAGACTTAAGTGTAACACGCAAATGATACAATTCTGTAGACATGTCATTTATGGCATCATTACACTCAGCTTTAGATAAATGTGCAAGGTTTATAGTGATTACCTGATTGCTTGAGGAACTTGTCTCTGTTTCATCAGACTTGGCCATTAGGGCTAGATTGACATAGCTGACATCTTCATCTTCATCCAAACCATCAGTTGCCCAGTCATTCTCTTGTGTAATAAAAGCCCTTTCCTTTTGTTTGAGTAGATCAAAGTATTTTTGCTTGTAATCTACAGACTCAAACCTTTTCTTACTGGAATCTGACTTTCTACACTCATTTGCAAAATGCCCTACCAAGCCACATTTGAAACATTTGAATTTTGACTTATCCACCATATTTCTATTTGGCTTGGCTGCTCTAAAGTTCTTTTTGAACTTGAGCTTGGAAAATATTCTTGAAAGGAATGCTAGGTGCTCATCAATGTCCTCCATGTCATCTTGGCTCAATGATTCTTCACTTTCTGCAGCTAGCCCCTTACCCTTGCTTTCACAGACCTTTGAAGTTGATTCCACAGCTTCCATATTCACTTTTTTCTCCTTTTCCAGATCAGCAACTAGTGCAATGGATCCTCCTTTCTTCTTTCCTCTCTCCATTCTTTCATCCTGCTCTATCTCAAGCTCATAGGTTTTCAGAATTCCATACAGTCTCTCTAAAGTAAACTCCTTATAATCTTGTGAGTTTCTCAATGAGACTGTCATTGGTTTCCATTCCTTTGGAAGAGATCTGAGAAATTTCAGATTGGAGTCTTTAGTCTGATAGACTCTTCCATGCAACTTAAGAGCATTTAGTAGTTTTTGGAATCTACTAAAAATGTCAGTGAGTGACTCACTTTCTTCATTGTGAAAATGCTCATATTGCTGAATCAAGAGCTGCATTTTATTTTCTCTTACTTGCTCAGTAGCATCACAGATTATCTGTATTGTGTCCCAAACTTCCTTGGCAGTCTTGCAGTTGATGATGTTATCAAACATGTCTGCATCAACACCATTGAACAGAATGTTCATGGCCTTTTTATCTTTCCTGACTTGTTCAATGTCAGGATCAGACCATTCATGCCTTGGCTTTGGAACAGATGGCTCATTTCCTGTTGCAGCTCTCATTGGAACATGAGGGCCTCTTTCTATGCAGTCCACATAGGCCTCATCTTGAGAAAGCATATGAAGATGCATCTTTACCTTCCAATAATGGTAATTATCTTTATCAAGAAAAGGAATCTTGACTCCAACATCTTTCTTGTTCATCTTGCTGAATTGTTTTGATCTTTAAACTCTTTGTAGATTAAGAGCTTGCTCTTATACCAATTGTTAGTCCCTTAACAATGTAGCAAGAATTACAGAAGGGGGGTTGAATGGAATTCTTGAACCTTTTTCTTGAAATAAAAATGTTCAACTCGATTATTGATATATTTGTTTTGATTAGCACAATGCGGAATATAAACTTAAATGAATCAAAACACAAGTAATTCAAAACAAGAGTCTTTAAAATCTTTCTGGTGGATTTAAACAATTCCACCAGAGATATATATAATATATCGAGAGGACTCTGTGTGCAGAAATGCCCATAGCTGCTTACAAATGGAACTGCTGAGAATACAGGAAATGCTAAAGATTATGCTTACAAAGATTTCTCTGTTTTTGAGTTTCTCTCAGTTATCTCGGTTATTTTTCTATTTGCTACTCTCTTGGTTTATATAATACCAAGATTACAAAGTCAAAAAGACTGAACAAATATAAAATCTAACAGTCTTAATTTTTGCTGCTTTTCGTCCTCTATTACCCAGTTAATGGGCTTCCACAATGTGTTTGTATCCAACTCGACGGCTGTGTGTCAGCTTTCACTGTTCAACTGATGTTTGAATTCTTGATATGATCATCCGTCGACTTTCAGATCATCCGTCGATGACTTAATTGATCATCCGTCGACTGCTATGTTAAACATCCGTTGATAGTCATTTGATCATCCGTCGAAGGCTTTGTTAATCATCCGTCGGTAGCTATTTTGGCACTTGACTTTATTTCACTTATACAGAATTACAAGACATTACTTATGTACAATTAATCAACCTATTCTGCATATCTAGTTAAAGTCAACGTGACTTATATGCTACTACAGATTCTATACAAAGGTGCATACATCACTGTGCTACAAACTTATTATTACATAAGCTACTCACTCGATGGATAATAAGTTAATCATCCGTCGGGACTATAATGAGTTATCCGTCGGGACTATAATTCTTATCCGTCGAGTGCTACATTATTTCACTAAGTAAAATCTACTTAGATGTTTTGTTTAAGTGATCATCAAGTACACAACATATTCACAACAACGTTCAAGTGCCAGTTCTTTGCAAGAAGAATAAGGGTTTGAGGCCATGGTACATGATAGTAACATGGTCAAATCCCCTCCAATTCAAATGATGCTTCCTATTCTTGGTGAACAACACACTATCACAACCACAATTTCTACTGTGAGTTCAAATATGATTCCAATCACAGGATTACCTACCACCTCTCAACCCTCCACCTCAAACCAAGCATACATCCCATCTACCTCCAATCGCACTCAACAACCTTCACACCTCATCTCACAATGGTCGCATGATGCTCAAACTCAGCCAATAACCATGAATGATCTCCTTGTGGACCAACTAGTTTACCTTTTAAACATCACCCAAAAGCTACTCAAAACTGATATGTCCAACATTACCAGTCTATCTTGCTATCATATAAAACAGATGTTGAAGAACAGCATCAGAAATTGTCAATGAAGCTGAGCAGGATGGGAATGTGGATGCTTGGTCAGATAAAGATTTCAGTTTGGAAATGGATAAGATTTTGGATAGATTTAGAGAAGAGTATGTCACAATTATAGGAAGCAATTCCAAGACTCTCATTCCATAGGAAGTTTATGATGCTATTACAGAAGTCTACAAGGCACAGCTCATGGCTTTTCACCTCATTGGTAAAGCACTACAACAGACACTGAATAGTCATCAATACACGATCAGGAGATTGGTGAAATAAAAACTTGATGACCTTGTGCCAACTCAAGTAGAAATTAAAAACAAGTTCAACAAATTTGATGATCAAATGGACAGATTTGATGTGACCAGTATGGAACAAAGAATCAAAAATCTAAAACAATTATTTATGGCTCTTTATGAAGTTGTCCAAAATCAAATCACAAATAACAATAACACAAGGGTCAAATTGGATCAACTCTACCAAGTCAGATATGAACCATCAGCTTTATTAATGAAGGGAATTAATGAATCTATTCAAGCAACTTTTGGTGCTTGTTGAGTGGCCTTTATTGTAATATCCGGGATATATCGTGTAATTATTTTTGCTAATAGATAATTATTATATATATTCAGTATCTATTCTGTGAATTATTTAAGTGTTAAATATGTTTGAATGTTTAAAAATATTATTAATTAAGTATTTCAACTTTTATATGTTCCAAATAAAATATAGATAATTGTCATATCTTCCAAATTATTTTTATGTTGATTTATAAAAATATATAGGAATCATATGAATTTTATAAAATCTTTTTCCGGGTATTTAAAATCTAATTTATAAAAACGGGAACCAACCGACGTCATCCGTTGTTACGTTTTTAGAACCCGAAACTCTTCCGAGAACTCCTTCCTAACCTAATTGTAATATTCCGAGCATATTCCGTGTTTTGACTTTTTCGATCCGGCGTACGGTTTGTCCTGCGCGGGTCCCGGCGCAACATTTTCGATATAATATTCGTTTCGGTAAATCAATAAAACTCGTATTTTCGATAAACGGGAGCTTTTTATTAAAATATTACAATTATCACTTCGTAATACGTGTAACCAGGCGCTGAGACCAAGACCGCAGTACAAATTGTACTGATTTGGATAATTATCACGAAAACCGATACCGTTTGGATCAGTTTTTATAAATAAACGTACCGTTATATATCTGGAATGATCCAACGGGATACTAATTTTTCGTAATTATAAATAGCCTCTACCGTATTTTATTTTGTACCGGAAATCAATTGCAAACAGTATTTACAGAGTTTTTACAGAGAAAATACTATAATTATATTTTGTTCTTCGTAATCAAACACAAATTCGAAGGCGTTATTGATGTCCGATTTTGGCGTACATATATTCAAAACGAAGCTACTGAAATCTAGAATCCAAATCTTCCATCAATTTCAACCCAGAAACATCAGGTGATTTCCTATTTAATTCTTTATATTCGAATTTCTTGGTATTTAAATTATGAATTTTTGTACGAATGATGGTTTGAATGATTTGATGATTGTATGTTGTAGAGTTTGTTTTCCTGATCATTTTGACATATTATACTTCAAATTTGGAGTTCAATAACATGTTTAATTTTGGGTTTGATTCTCGGAATTTAGAAATTAGGGTTTATATTACTTTGAATGTTTTCAATTCGATTTGGGGGTTTCTTATTTCGGAATTGATAGACGTTCTAGAGGGGTGGGTTTTGTTCCCCTTGAAATTTGTAATCGATTCGTATAAGTTGTGCAAATCGACGAGGCCTGTAGAGGAGTGAGTTGTGATTTGAAGTTCTCGCCAGTGTTCTTGAAGTTTTTGGCCGGATTTTTATTTCCAGATATCATTTGGTTTGTTTGTGGTTTGATTTGAACTCCTGACGTGGTTTGGAACGAAAACCCCACCTGAATCATGTAAAACCATGCCGTTTTTGATCGAATCGGGGCTCGCCGGGGTTATTTTCTGGTCACCAGAAACTGGGTTCTTCGCGACCCGATTCTATTCTTGGTGACCCTGAATTCCGACCCGGTTTGACCCGGTTTTGATCCAAAAGTTCCCTAAATCAGAAGTGTTTTTGGCATTTTTGCAAGTTAGTACCTGAAGTTTCCAGAACTTTAAAAATTCTAGATTCCTGTTTTGAATTCTTTCAAATTTCGGATTTCTTTTTATAAATTATTTTTAAAATTGTTTTTAATTTCAGAAAAATCCGAAAATGATTATTTTAATTTCAAAAATCATTATTTTAATTCCAAAAATTATTTTTAATTCAAAAATAAATCTGAATTAATTATTTAATTAATTTCAGTTAATTTTTAATTGATTAATTAGTCAATTAATTCGAAAATTAATTGATTAATTGATTTAATTAATTATTAATTGATTTTAATTAATTATTTAATTAGAGTTAATTATTTAAAAATGATTTAAAAATTCCGAAAAATAGTTTCGAGCTTTAAAATATTATTTTAAATTATTTCCAAGGCTCGATAATTATTATAAAATTGTTTCGAAGCCAGAATTGGCCAACCGAACCTTGTTTATTACTTTGAAATTGATCCAACGACCCATTTTAATTTCGAAAAATATTTTAAAAATCATTTTAAATACCCGAAAGCCTGTTTATGACCCGAGACTTCTTTATAAATGAGATGTCATTGATTATTTGACGTGTTATGTGTTATATGTGACTTGTTGGTTGACTGTCGGTCTATATGTTCGGTGATTACTTGTTTATAGTGTAACTTTCAATCCGTTAATCGGATTTGGGTAAAACGAAGGGTAGATAGAAGTGTATGTCGAATAGAATGGTATGAGTTAAATATTAATAGATACTTATGATGCATAGCAGAGTAAGAAAGGCGTAAGAAAGAGAAGCAGGTGATCAGAAAATAGAATTTACATGTAGAAAATACAACAAGTGATCAGAGGATAGAAGCGAGGCATAGGAGAAGCAGACGAGTGATTGTTGAATGGGGTTATTAGACAAGTACAAGTGAAGTTGAAATCGATTATGATAAGGCAAGTATTTTTAAACCTTTCTAAAGATACAATGCAAATATTTCTAAATTCTCTTGTGATATATTGTTAATACCCAAAATAGTTATGTTTTATACTGTACACATTTTGAATCCTTCAGCCTTGAACCTGAGCCACAACATTTGATCTTTGAGCTGTAAGCCTTATTCTTTGTAAACCATTTCTTGTTGATTTACCAGATACTAAACCAAACAAATAAGATACTACTCCACAAATATATATCCATCATATATACCAAACACTAGAACAGAATTGTTTACACATACATAAACTTTTATACTCAACCATACCTTGTGATATCAAAGTACTAAAACCTTGTAAAAACACTATTCATCTAATATCCGATTATCCTACCGGCTGGAGGCCACTTCTTTTATGTATTTTGACATACCCATTTGGTAACTATGAATTTTTACCATGCTCTTTTACAAATGTTTTATGGTTATTGATTATGATCTGGTTTTATTGAACTCTATTGTTTATCATATTGAAATACTTTAGAATTGGATAGTTTTCTTTGTGTGGACCAGATTCGTGGTCAGACCATATCGATGGTCAAGTTAGGCCAATGTGTGCCTTGGATCCAGTAGTTAGAGTAGTGCTGTATGCTTTACTCGGGGTTAGTGCGTGACTGATCAGCAGCCTAACATTGGTTTTAAAAACTTAAAATGAATATCCAATTCTATTGACTGTTTAACAGGAAACTTGATTCCTTTAAATCACCTCGTTTATTATTGTTTAACCTCAGTTATTGATAATATGACTTGCTGAGCTAGTTAGCTCACTCTTGCGAATCTTTTTATGTATTCTACAGTTAAGAAGGATACGGTTGATAGCGAGGTTTCCCAGTTCAATGTTCGAGCTAGGATTTCAGATTATGATTGATCAAGCTAGCAGGAGCTTAATGCAGTAGTGAGATAGTAAGGTTGTAAGAATAATTTCATATCAGTTGTAAATTAAATTAGTTGGGATTCGGTACGCTGTAATAAAAGTTAAGGTTGTGGCTTGTTTTCATACTTTAACCTGTTGCGATCCGTGGTTAAGTAAAGCAGGGTCCTTGCAAATAATATTTTATATACAGGTTTATATTTTGTGTACAAGTGTTGTGGACCCCCAAACTTCTGACCCGGGTTTGGAGGGCGCCACAGGTTGGTATCAGAGCTACAGGTTATAAATCACTGAAACAAGCCTAGATAGTCGGGATTGGGTAGAGGGTTAGGATTAGGAATAGGAAATAGAAAGATAAGCCATCGTGAGGTTGAATGCGACTGTATAGTAGGTCCCCGGCACGATTCGTGCTGCGAGTCAGGATTCTTAACTCGCGACGTGATATCCAGGCAACGGCAATGGCAGATCCTGATTTCCCTACATCAACTGATCGTTTGGAGCTTTCCGTTTAAGGATCGTCATCTTCTTCCCGATTCGATTTGTGCCTTGTTCTTCCATCAGTATTAGTGGTACTACCTTCTGTTATGACAGTTGCGCCTCTCCAAGTTATTCAACGCTATTCTATCATCTTTTGATATGAGACTACCTATTCAAGAACCTTCATTTGCTTCTTCTTGTTCTTTTGAACATTCAACTATGGATGTATCTTTTCTGTTTACTATACACCATATTTTATATCCTCAGTTTAAAAACCTTTCCAATGAAACAACAGCATTTGCGAGAAGGGACATGATAGCTGCAGTTAATGGTGAGTATTGAGATACAAATTGAGGTGAGAAGGAGTTTAGAAAGAATATTTAAGTGTTCCAGAGGATAGCTGTTATCAGGTTACAAGAAGCTGTTAGTAATTAGGCCACTCATGATTAGCTTGTGAAATGGAGTAGATAAGTGTTGAAGAGAGAGAGTTAGAGGAGATTAGGGATCTGAAGATTTCTTGAAATTAATGATGTTGTAATGATGTGATATATATTTTAACAAGATGATGTGACATTAGCTGACTTGTTGACTATTGGATAGTCTGTTCCACTTAATAATTGCAGAGTGGTTAATGGGAGTACTACCAGTATGGGAGCCTTAATGTGAAGCTACGAATAAGATAACGTGCAACGATAGTGGAAGTTTTTATTGATTAAGGAAAGTAATAGACCCCAATGAAGGAGAGGAGATAAATGGAAGTGAATGGACCTTTGAGGGATCGTTCTTTAACTTGGTATTTGGTCATAAGAAGGACAACAACCAACTCATATAGTGAGAACAACCAGAGGTGTGATTTTCAAAATTTTCAAATTTTTTTTAACAAGTTTTCGAAAAAAAGATTTTTCCTCACAAAATTTCTAAAAGCCTTTTTGAATAAAATAAGTTTTAAACCTTGGTTGTCAAATTACTACTTGAGTTTCTTGTTTGTTAAAAGACCCGGATTATCTGGAAGGATGTTGTTTCAGACTCAGTATTGTTAATTTGGAGAACGGGGTAACCTGAGATTATGAAGAAGTGGGTGCAAGTATTGTCCGATAGGATTAACAACAGAACCAGTGTACGGAGTAACTATTCATCCAATTACTGGGATTATTAGAATTCAAAAAATTCATTAATTAAACGGAAGCCTGAGCATGACCGAAAAAAATTGGGAAAATTTCCAGACTTTTCTAAAGGAAGAATATTGTTAATAAAATGATCGCTATGTTGAATGATTCATGGTTATTCCAAATTAAAAAGATGAAACTCAAGGTTATTTGATAAGAACGCCATTACGATCGAATTGTTAAAGTATTACATGTGTAGGTGCGACATTACAAGTAAGAATCTACCATAATGCTTAGTTGCGAAGGCATTTTAGCATACTTCTAAAGTTGTTATACGATACAATTGGGATATGATCGATCAAACTCGAAAGATGAATACAAGTGGAATGTGGATGGTGACCAATGGTATCATTCTTGTCCTCAACATTACAGCGTATATGCCTTTTTAATTCCTAAAAATGTATGAACTCCTTTTCTTAATAAATTCTTTCCGATGATATCAAAACGGAGGATTTTGCATTCCTTTCAAACTTAATTATTCCCCTTGAGTTTTGTTTTCTGATTGAGACAAACAGTGTTATGATGAGACTGTTATTCCCAGTGGACTAACAATGAGATTTACAGAAGGGGGGTTGAATGTAAATCTCAAAACTTTTTCAAGTTTTGAGCAGTTTGTAAGGCTAAGTGTTTGAGTGATCAAATGTGTGTGAATTGCTTGGAGCTGATGCAGATAGATATATATTCAAACACAAATGTAATGAACACAAAGAACTTAAAAACTTTTCTGGTGGATTTGTTGTTCCACCAGAGATGTGTTATTTCAGAAAATCTGTGATTCAAAATTAAATCACAGCTGCTTCCTAGTACAAACTAGATGATTTTCTCTCTTGATATTTCTAAACAGCTCAGGGAAAATTCATATCTAATTACTAGCTACTACTTGGTTTATATATCACCAAGTTTACAAGTGAAGACAAAGATAAAGTACAATAATACAATAGTTCTCCACTTGTTTCTATTCCATTTTTATCCAGTGTAATATGGAATTATCTGTTGACTTTCCATTTTGAACCAGACTAAAAACGGCTGCTTTTTCTGTTGTTCCTGAAATAGGCTTCCACATCTCTGTCAATCCATGTGCCTCTGTCAGCTTTGTTAACTGTCACTATCAACTGCTATGAGACTGAGCATCCGTTGAAGCTTTCATCCGTTGATGGCTTTATCCGTTGATACTCTAGCAGTTGAAGCTTTATCCGTTGAAGCACTTATCCGTTGATGGATATTATCCGTTGAAGCATTAGAGACATCCGTTGAAGCTTTGTTTCTTATCCGTTGAAGGTCTTCAATATCCGTTGACACTTATTCACTTATATAAAATTACAAGGCATGAAATATTTACAATTAGCCCTCCTATTTGTACATCCATTAGTAGTCAACATGACTGATTATTTCCTAACAACATCTAAGAATTACAGCTTGAAACCAGAGAGTGAAATATGCTACAATACCAAACTTATTGCTAAGTAAGGCTACTCCTTCAACGGATAGCCAAGATGGTCTTATCCGTTGAGGCTACAAACACTAGATTTCTACTTAAGTGTTTTGCTTAACTTATCATCAAACTAATACACATATTCCTAACAATCTCCCCCTATTTATGTCTACTAGAACTGTAGGCATAAATTTGGGTTTAGCTTGATGATAACAAAACACTTAACAAATATATAAACTGTAACAAAGCAGAAATTCAAAAATGCTACAAAAGTGTATATGCTGAGATGAAATTGAAGAAATACATTGTTTCCAAGGGTGCTCCTTTAGCCTGAGCAAATTACTTTCTTTTCCTTTGATCCCTGGTTTTCTTTCCTAGCCTCCTGTCATTCTCCTCTATTTGAAGTTGAAGTTGTCTGTAGAATTCAGCTTCATCTTCTTCATTGATATCTAACTTAGATTGCATATCCTTGAGAGTTTCATTACTGGCAATCTTTAGCTGATCTTCAATTCTGAAAAATCTTCTGACTCCTTTGTTGTCTCTGAACTCCATCAACCAATGAGGTGATTTGTGAATTGTAATACCTCTCTCTTGAATGAGTAAAGTTCTAGGCAAGGCATTGGGCTCCCTCTAAGTTTTCCTTATGTTGGCAATCTTGTTGAGAATCTCAGTCCTGGCAGTCCTGGTAAAGCCAGAATCCTTTTGTATGGCTGAGTAGACTCTAATCAAGGTAGAGTAGCCTTCATTCAGAATTCTGTGAAGAGGCCATGTTCTTTCCCCAGCTCCTTTGTATTTGAACACTAGTCTTTCTGGTAGCTGTCTGTAGGCAGCTATTCCCCTTACATCCTCCAGCTCATCCAGATAGAATTCAATGTCTGAAAATTCTTTTATGTCACAGATGTGAACATAATCATCTTTAGAGGTTTGAGGTTTAGGTTTAGGCTTCTGTGTGAATTTGATTGAGGCTTTAGGGGGTGTTGATTTGATTCTTCTTTTCTGCTTCTTTGATGGTGTAAAAGAGGTTAGGAAGGTGGGCAATTTGATGGTGTCCCAATCAATTGGTTCCTCCTTAGGAATGATTGGTTCACCATGAATGTTTATGAAGGGGTCAGGCACAATGGGTTCAGGAATAGAGGGTAGTGGTTTGGATATTGATTGGTTTTCTTCAGTCTCATCTACCATCTTTCTCTTTGCATTGACCTTCTTTCTATTCCCTTTCTGCCATTCTTCCTTACTTCTTTCCTCCATCTCGGTACCAACCATGTCCCCCATAGCTCTATCTTCACCTTTGTCTTCAATTTCTTTCTGTTCTTCAGCCTGACTTAACTTTAGCTGTTTTTCAAGCTTTGCTTGTGCTCTTTTGTTAGCCTTTAGTTGTTTGGCTTCTTCCTTCAACCTCTTGGTTTCTTCCCTCTTGGCTATTGAGAATTTGGGATGTCCTTGCATCACATAGATGCTCTTTCCCTCTCTAAAGATAACAGCCATGTTCCTCCTTACAGCCTCATCCATGTTCTCTTTGAGCTTTATGATACTTCTACCCAAAAGCTTGTCTTCATCAGGCTTTGGAAGAGGAAAATCCACTTCTTTCATTTGAGCAAGGCTTAGAGGGTTCTTTGTAGAGTCCTTGTTGAAGCTGTTGTTGGGCTTGAGAACCATAGGTTGCAGATCTTTGGAAGAAGTTTCTCCATCCTTATGCCTCCCTACTGGCTTGAGTTCCATAATAATTGATTCCACTTTTGTGATATGCTTCACAGATTGTGATTGAGAAGTTGTAGAACCAAATATTAGTTGCATCTTTTCATCAATCTTCTTCCTTTGCTCTTTGACTTGCAATTCAGCTGCTGCTATCTGGATTAGATCAATTCCATCTAGCTTTCCTTTGACTTGAATTGGTGGAGAAGTTGTGATGACAGGAACTAGCACTTGAGAAATCTGAACTGTTGTAGATGGCTCTCCTTCCCCTTCCTCTTTATTATCCCCCTTTTTGTTATCATCAAGGGTAGGGGTCAAGCCTTGTGCTTGTGCCAGCTGCATGAGTAGATTTGTTTGAGTTTGTTGATTCTGAAGAATGGTGACCATAGAGTCTTCAATGATTTGAACCCTATCTTCCAATCTGGCCAGCCTCTTGTCAGCATCAGATGCTTTCCTCAGTCTCCCCAACAAATCTTGCATAGTACCATAGGGTATAACTGAATCCAATTTCTCAGCATTGTAGGATTTCAGATCAGCAATGTCCTGCTTGAGCTCATCCACACTTAGATTTTGCTGGTAATGCTGCAACTGCAAGAGATGCAGAGATTCCAGATGAGCTTGAAGAATTGCCTTGGTACCAGCATCTTGAGTCTCCTGAAAGGCCTTCTGAATTGTCATGACTTGTCTGACCAAAGTGACACCAAATTCTCCTGGTGTTGGTGATTTGGCCAGTGCCCATTCAGGAAGAGCAGGAGCAGAACTTGGGCCTTCTACTCCCCCTAAGTTCATGCTCTCATTCAAAGAATTAGAGTCATCATCATTAGAATTTACTCCAAATTCTTCAGATGGCTCACCAGCTTGAGAAGGCAGCCTGTTGACAACAGCTTTGTCTCTGAGAAGAGATTCTGAAGTGTGTACAATGTGTAGTGTCTGTTCTGCCTCCACATTGCCCTGAGCAGCCAAAAATTGAAAGGCTGAAACAGGGTGAGTAAAAGTGTCAGCATCCAAGGAAATGTTATCAATGACAGCTTTGTAATGTTGCTGAAATTGTCTTTCCTTATCTGCATCATCCACTTTCATTAACTCACTAGCAATGGCTGGATCCACCCTTATAGCTTCTGTACCTGCCTTTCTCTCAATTTCTCTCTGTTCTTGCATCAGGGGCTCCCCCCGGCTCACACACACCCTCATACCCTCACCTTCACCTTCTAAGGTGGCACTCCTCCCACTTACTTTTGCCATGCTGGAAGAAATAGCATGCATTTGGTGACTCTCAACCTCTCCTTTTGCCTGGGAGCAACCCAGCCTCTCACTCAAAAAATCACTCCCTTCCCTCAAACCTAAAAGTGATTGTACAGTTGCCATGTCCTCTACAGTTGGAATTGTATCTGTTAAGTGTGTAGAGGCCATCAACGGATAGGGAGTATCCGTTGAAGTAGAAACTGATGGTATCAACGGATAACTGCTGTTAAGCTTATCCGTTGAAGAACAACCACTTGTCAATGGATGAGAGATATCCGTTGAAGAAGGAAAATATGTAGATATAGAAAGTGACATAATTGTTGAATCTGTGTGGATTGATTTTAAGTGTGGTGACACAGATTCTGCAACTACATCTGAAAGAATTGGCTGATGATCCAACAAATCATCTAAAAGATAATGATCACCAGGTTTTGAGTGGGGCTCCTCCCTGAGTTTTAATGAGGGAGAATCAGGAATTGATGTGAATATCATATCCACATCTAGAGAGGGTGTTGGAGAGTTTGATGAATGGTGTGTTTCTATATTGAGAGAATGGGGCTGTGATTCCACATTTGCTGGAATCACATCAAGCTGAATTTGAGAAGGCACAGATACAGGTGGATGTATATGTGTTGTGTGTGTCCCTTGTGTGGAAACTAGGGTCTTGGCCTTCTTCTTCCTTGAAAAGGCTTTAAATGGTGAATGTGTGGCTTCAGTGTCCCTCCCTCTTTTGTTCTGTGTCCCTGGTTGGGGACTATTTTCAATAGTTACATCCTTTTGGGAGGATGCAACTAGGGATGTGCTGGACTCCTTTTGAACCACCACAGTCTTTTGAGAGACTGTGGCTTGGCTGGTTTGGGTACCACTCACCTCTCCCACCTTATCCTGGGGGGCTTTTTGATGTTCACCCCTCCCCTCACCACTCACACCCTGTTCACTCCCTTCAGGGTTTATGGTAGTTGTTACAACTGTTGTCTTTTGAGAAACAACAGAGGTAGGTTTCTTTGACTTGACTTTGGAAACTTTGGATTTGGTGGCTTTGGTAGGAGCCTGTTTGGACAAAGACACAGGTTCCATAGCCACACTAGAAGGCAAAGAAACATTGGGGTTTGAAATAGTAGGAGTTATAGAAACATTTACCTCACTTACCTGTGGTGCATTCATGATTGGCAAGTATACCAATGGCACCTGGCTGTTGAGGTTCATTCTCAAAAGGTCTGCAAGGACCCTTTTCTCTTGTGCCCAACATTTGAGTTTATTATTCTCATTGGATATAACCAAACCTTCAGCAACATGGTTAGCCAATAACATAAAGAATCTAGCAAAGTAGATGTTATGTGGTCTATTAGCTTTGTTGCCTAATCTGGAACCTAATTCTAGCATAACACAGTTGCTAAAATTAAAATACCTATCAGAAACTAGCATATAGAGCATATTAACAAGAGATAAAGTGATAACATCAAAATTGCTAATCTTCCCAGAGAAAACCTTAATAAAGGCATCTCCAAGAAAACTCCATTCTTTCCTAAGGCCTTTCCTTCTAATACTACCTAAACTAGCAGAATCAAAAGCATAGCCTATGGAATCTAGCATTGCAGAGACATCTTTATCAGTATGTGGTGTCATGGCATTATTCTCAGGCAACTTAAAGCAAGATTGTATATCATCACAATTAATGCAATAGTCCTTACCTTTGAGAGAGAAGGCAATAGTCATATCTGTGAAGTTGAACTCTGCAGTTGTCCAAATTTCCTCAATCACTTCACAGTAGATGGCTGGGGCTTCCAGCATTGCATAGCTCAGTTTGCAGTTCTTGATGAAGTCCATCATCTTGTGATAATCAGAATGGGCTTCATTCTTTTCAACCAAGACTATGAAATTATTCTTTTCATAAACAAATCATGTTTGAAACATAATTTTGACTACTAGTGCCATTGTTGTGAGTAGAGATTGCAGAGAAAAACTTGAGAATTGAGAGAGAAAGAGAATGATAATTGCAAGAAAGCGTAAAGTGAAAATAAGAATTCAATTGGGCTTTTATACTTTCTTGAATTAAAACATAAATAAAATAATTAAATGATACTTTTAAGTAAGTGACAGCCGTTCAGGAATAAATAAAACTATAGAAATTCTGAAAACTACCGTAAATACAAATACATACAACATTGTATATCTGTATCAACGGTTGAGTAAAAGAATCAACGGCTGTGACTCACTGACGTGACACATCAACGGATAAGGTAAATAGTTATCCGTTGATGAACAACACCATTTTATCCGTTGAAGGATAAAATTACCAGAAATGTATTTGTCTTTCAACGGATGACGAATATCCGTTGAAAGAACAATTTTGGCTTTCAACGGATAGGGAATATCCGTTGACAAGATAAGTCTTGATTAAAGCCAACTTTGTTCTTGCAGCAAATTCATTTCAGGCTACAAGACAGATTACATAGATGACATAGATTATGAATAGTTAAGCATACCTAACTCACTTACTAATCTTGTGAATGTTGATTCATCAAGTGGCTTGGTAAATATGTCTGCAATCTGCTTTTCACTTGGAACAAAATGAAGTTCCACTGTACCTTTCATCACATGTTCCCTAATGAAGTGGTACTTGATATCAATGTGCTTGGTTCTTGAGTGCTGCACTGGATTTTTAGTAATGGCAATGGCACTTGTGTTGTCACAAAATATTGGAATTTTGTCAACAGTTATACCATAGTCAAATAACTGGTTCCTCATCCATAGTATTTGTGCACAGCAACTACCGGCTGCAATGTACTCAGCTGTTGATGTGGAAACAGAATTCTGCTTCTTGCTGAACCATGATACAAGCTTGTTCCCTAGAAATTGACAGGTGCCTGTTGTGCTTTTCCTGTCTATTTTGCAACCTGCATAATCTGCATCTGAGTAGCCAATTAGATCAAAACCAGACTCTCTAGGGTACCAAATTCCTATATTTGGAGTCCCCTTGAGATATCTGAAAATTCTTTTAATAGCCACTAAGTGAGATTCTTTAGGGTCAGCTTGAAATCTAGCACAGAGACATGTAGAAAATATAATATCAGGTCTACTGGCAGTTAAATATAAAAGTGAGCCAACCATGCCTCTATAACTTGTAATATCCACAGACTTTTCAGCCTTGTTTAATTCAAGCTTGGTGGCAGTGGCCATGGGAGTTTTTGCAGGTGAACAATCCATTAAGTCAAACTTCTTTAAAAGATCATAAATATATTTAGTTTGACTAATGAAAATTCCACCACTAACTTGTTTAACTTGTAAACCAAGAAAGTAAGTTAGCTCTCCCATCATGCTCATTTCATATTTACTTTGCATTAATTTAGCAAACTTTTTACAAAGTTTATCATCTGTAGATCCAAATATAATATCATCTACATAAATTTGTACAAGTATCTTAGAGCCATTAACATTTCTAAAGAAGAGAGTTTTGTCAACAGTACCTCTTGTGAAGTGATTATCTAGAAGGAACTTTGATAAAGTCTCATACCAGGCTCTAGGTGCTTGCTTTAGTCCATAGAGTACTTTCAACAAATAATACACATGGTCTGGAAAATTTGGATCTTCAAAACCTGGAGGTTGGCTTACATAAACTTCTTCCTCCAATTCCCCATTTAGAAATGCACTCTTGACATCCATCTGATAGACTTTGAAATTGGCATTAGCTGCATAGGCTAGAAAGATTCTGATGGCTTCAAGTCTGGCAACTGGAGCAAATGTTTCATCAAAATCTATTCCCTCTTGTTGAGAGTAGCCTTTAGCAACCAATCTGGCTTTATTCCTTATGACAATGCCATTTTCATCCATCTTGTTTCTGAATACCCATTTTGTGTCAATAGAACTCTTGTTCTTTGGCTTGGGTACCAGCTTCCATACTTTGTTCCTCTCAAATTGGTTTAGCTCCTCTTGCATTGCTAAAATCCAATCTGGATCCAAAAGAGCTTCTTCCACTCGCTTAGATTCCTCCTGTGATAGAAAGCTACTATACAGACATTCATCTTGAGTAGCCCTTCTAGTTTGTACTTTTGATGTAGCATCACTAATGATCAGTTCAAAAGGGTGATTCTTGGTCCATTTCCTTTGAGGTGGTAGATTAGCCCTTGATGAGGTTGCCTCAGTATTGTCATGATGTGAGATAGAATGTTGATTTGTTGAAACTCCCCCTGAGTTGCTGATCCTTTGAAAGGAATTGGGAGTTCTATCAACTGATGAGGTGAATTGATTATCCGTTGACAGACTGTGATCA
Organism: Apium graveolens; assembly: GCF_009905375.1. Taxonomy (NCBI): domain Eukaryota; kingdom Viridiplantae; phylum Streptophyta; class Magnoliopsida; order Apiales; family Apiaceae; genus Apium; species Apium graveolens. Next base: position 38,022,133 of record NC_133648.1, read on the forward strand.
ACGGATGCTTCGTTATGAACTTCAACGGATGATACACTTTATCTTTCAACGGATGCTGCATTGCTTCTTACAACGGAAGCTGAATTATGACTTTCAACGGATGCAGCATTCTGTGCATTATCCAAAGGCAGACTCTGGTTTCTTCTTGAGATGCCTTCTTCATCATTCTCATCTTCACTATCATCACAATATATCTCAATATTGTCAAATTTGAGTCCTTCATGATGTCCCTCATCTGTTAGTCCATCAATCTTTTTATCATCAAACACAACATGTGTTAGGTCACACTTTCACTGTAGAGGGGGTGAATACAGTGTTTATTACAATCAAATCAAACTTCAAGAACTTTTGTAACAGAAAACAAACTTTATTGAAACAATAAACTCTGTTACAATCTGGAACTGTTATCTCTCAGTGATGAACAAAATATCACGAGAGCTGCTAGGGTTACAGTAAATAATATTCTCGATAATGATAACACTTATAGTGTAAACCCTATGTCTGTGTTTATATACTACACAATTACAAGATAATCGCTAATTGATATTGAATATAATTCTGCTTCCTAATATATATCAATCAGATATCTTCTATTCCAAGTATTCCATTCTTCACGGAATTCCTTCTTCATGCATATCTCTTCTTATGTTTATCTTGATCTTCTTAACTTCAATCAGCTACTGTCCTTATCTGATCGTCCTTCAGCACTTAAGTTCTGATATCTATCTCCTGATAACATAAGTACTGATATCCCTTAAGTTCTGACGTCCAGTATAAGTACTGATCAGTTAAGTACTGATTTGTTCTGTTCAAATAAGATCTGAAATCTAAACATAAAACATATTAGCCATGACATTATCAAATATATCTAACAATCTCCCCCAACTTGTAAATTAGCAAAATATACAAGTTTAACAGATATTTGATGATGTCAAAAACATTAAGTACAAATGCATGAGAAATAGACAAGATAACTACAACTTACAGTCCTTAAAGCTTTTACCAATTCAACTTCTGATAAC